>NW_026294447.1:69258678-69531178 GCF_007827085.1 Peromyscus californicus insignis | reverse complement strand
CTGAAAAAGAAGAAGCACAGCAAATATACAAGAGTCTTAAAATCACGCTGTGATTCTATCACCTAGAAACACAGTATTTACCATTTACGCGTGTCCACGCAGTGGATATGTGCATATACACACTTTTTGTCTTTTTCATGTGTATGCCTGCTTCATGTGTGGGGGTGGTTATGTGCCTGAATGAGGAGGCCTACGGTTGGCATTAAGAACTTTCCTTGGTCATCTTCTACCTTCTACACTGAGGCAGAATCTCTAGCTGAACCCATAGCTCATAGATACAGCTAGTTCGGCTAGCCAGATTATTCTGGGGATTCCTGTCTCCACCTTCTGAGGGCTAGAGTTACCAGCGGGTCACCATGGCCACCCAACCTTTGAGTGGGTTCTAGGGATATGAACTCGTGCTCTGATACTTATCTAGAGGATGCTTTAGCTGTTGAACCAGCCATCTCTGTCTTGGTTTTTGTTGGTTTGTTGGTTTTTAGATATGATCTTATTGTTTCTGTGGCTGGTCTAGAACTTACTATGTAGCCCAGGCTGGCTTCAAACTCAGGATGATACTCCTGCTTCAGCCTTCTGAGTGCTGTGAATACAGGCATGAGCACCATGCCTGGCTTTTCCCCTCCCTCCCTCCCTCCCTCCCTCCCTCCCTCCCTCCCTCTCTTACTTCCCTTCCCTTCCCTCCCCTCCCCTCCCCTTCCCTTCCCTTCTTTCCTTTCTTCCTTCCTCCCTTCCTCCCTCCCTCCCTCCCTCCCTCCCTTCCTTCCATCCATTCCTCCTCTTCCTCCTCCTCCTCCTCCTCCTCCAATAGACTCTATTCTAATTACTGCCACACTCCAAGGCTACTGGTCTCCTACAATCACTTTTAACGACTTTACACTGTTCTTTTGCATGAGTAAGCTTTGATTTGTTTAACAGTTTTCTGTTCGGACCTTAGAAGTATTTTTGATTGTTATAAGCAGTATTATAATTAGTGGCTGGCTAACTCGCTCAGTTTGAGTGTGGTGTTAATATTATTATTACTCAGGGCTCTCTGCAACCACCAGACCACCACAGCTGGCAGAGTAAATGACCTTAGGGAGGAAGGTAGGCAGTTTGGTTCAACATGACTGACCAGCATTGGGGAGTGTGACCCTGAGGAGTTTATTTTAGGTTTATTTAAGCACAGCACAATTTGGTGAAAACTTCCCTGGCAGTAAATAACTCAATCCTGTGTGTATAACAAAGCACACATAAATCTCCTCCAGGAGCACAGTGAGCTAAATAAAGATCAGAGGTGATCACACAAAACTCTTCATAAAGTACATGTGACACTTCCCATAAAGATGGGTTCTATAAATTGACTGAGAAAAATGAGCTTATGATAAGGGTTTGGGGAGGATCCAGTGTGATCACAAAGGTCACCAGGCTATTAACCACACCCACTCTCAGCCTTCTGGGTGGATTGGGTAATTTGGAGGGACAGCTCTGTGTGTTTAACATTTCCGGTTTTCTTAGTCCTTATCTGTGAGCACAAGGACCTCTGTGCTGCCTACATTATAATAAATACTATACGGATTAATATGGAAGCTGGGTTGCTGTGTTAAGTGTACAGTATTTCCTGGAAACATGGATCAGCTGTCATGCAGTGCCGTGGGCATTCAAGGCTCTGTGCTGTCTAACAAGTGAGAATCTTTAGTTCTTTACTGTTTGGCTTCTGATACCACATTCTGGAGTTGGCAGGGAGCAGATCGAAAGGGGAGGAGCCTATAATAGAGTGTTTACCGGGAGAAAGCCTGGGGGTAGGAATGATGTTATCTAGACCTGTGTGAAGAGCAAAGGCCACTGTGGACATGGGCTTTCACTGTGCTGTATTTAAGGAGACACAATGATTTAGGATACTTTGGCCAATAAGGATATGATAAGGTGTCTGCAGTAAAAAAGATTTTTGGTAAAAAATTTTTAATTGGGACTGTGATTTTTGTGTCATGTGACATGAGTTTTTGCTGTGTTTAAGTTGGAAGATAAAGGCAAATGAGATATGAATAAAAGATATTTACATATTACATATTAATATGTATTAAATATCAATACTATAAATAGCTGATCATATTGTATCCCCAGTTCATTTACCAGTGCTATAACCTATGGACACATATGTATCTCATTTTCTACTCTGTATGTTTGCGTAATATAGGTAGGGGCTAAAGAGATCACTCTTCAGTTAAGAGTATGTATTGTTCACACAAAGGGCCCGAGTTTAATTCCCAGCATCCATATCAGGCAGGCTACTAGGTTCTGTAACTCTAGCTTCAGGGGATCTGATGACCTCTTCAGGCCCCTGCACTAACTTGAACATACTCTCATACACACACGCACACACACACATATGCACACACGCACACTTTTTTTAAAAGATAAACTTCATCATCAGTTATACTCTATGCCTCCCATCTGCAGACATGCATATTTCCATCTTGTTTACATTTTCAGTTGTTATAAAACTTCACTCTTGGTGGAGGCAAATCCTTGTGCATTGACTCAGTTTGTCAGTCAAGTGGAGTTGTTGGCCCGGTCTCCTTGAGGATAGAATATTGGAAAGCAGCACTGAATGGGCCTAGGTGCCTTAAGTTCCTGGAATGGGGCTCACTTATGTAGTATCCCCATTTCGTATCCTTGTATTCTGGTCCTCACTGGCATCTACAGCTACTTAGGATTAAGGGGAGGTCAGAGGTATGCTGGGGCTGACAAGAAGGAAGCTACAGTGGCCAGTGCACCCTTTGTCTGGAGCCCTGATCATTACACACCCCAAGGCAGTCAGTGTAACTGAGAGACTTGGAGACAAACACATTGTCGGGGAGGACAGGGCATGCATCGATGCATCGGGTCTGACTGCATCTGCCCTTTCTATACGTCGGTGAGATGCACTGTTCAGGTAAAGAGAGAACTTAAGGACAGAGAGAATAACTCCACCTTGACTGTGAAACCTTGGGTACCCATTTTTCTGCCAGCACCCGGACTGTAGATGTGCCTCCCTACTCCTAACCTATTTTTTAATGGCAGTTTTGAGGTGGTAGCTTCGGAGGAGACAGGCATGTGGACATTGTGTGTGTCAAATGCAGAGAGTGACCAGGTCAACTGTGAGTTGTCTGAATGAAGGTTACTAATGGCTGAGGCAGGCCTGGTGCCCAAAGGCCTGCAAGACCCAGAATAAGAGGGCTGGGTTACTACGGCTGTGGCCCTTGCCATGGATGGGACCCAGGCATTCCTGGGGACAAAAGCTCTATTTGTTCAGCTGGCATTGGCCTCTAGCTTGGCCCTGCATACACTCCACTGGGCCTTGAGCAGGGCTGGCTCTGCAGTCCGTCTGTGTTCAAGGTCCTTTTGCCAATTAGAAGACAGCCAAATGCCCAAGTTGGCAATGTGTACCAGAGACCCCACGGAGAATTTCTAGGCCATGCTTAATCCCAAACCCACTTAACAAGTGTGAGCCAGGAGACTTCCTATAAATGAATTCCATGCCATATCCTTTCCCAGAAAAGCCAAATTCAAACTAGTTCCCTCTGAAGAGCTTCTACAGTGTTTTTCTCTCTGAATACATATAACTGCACAGCCATTGAGTTCAGCTGTACAATTAAGCAGGGTGTCTTAAAATTGCTTGATGGCATCCATTCAATCGACATTATAATAACCCTCATCCTGGGGGCTGCCTCCCAGTGGGGCTAGCTGGAGAGTCTGAGGGAGCTGCCGATCTGGAACCTGGAGCAGCTAGTTGATGGCATGGGGAGGTGAGTTTGGGGCTGTCAGAACAGGACACTGGCTCTGTTCTCTCTGATGAGTGGTAATGGTGGGGGTCAGTGTATGGGGGGGTACACTCAGGCTGGGCTGCTTGCTTCTTTCCTTGTGCCTCTTATTTGCTCTGGGGGTGGGGACAGTGGGTGGCTTCTTGCCCTTGTACTCACAGTGATCTGTCATGGACAGGGATCTGTTTCAGCCAGGGTGGAGGAGATCTGTGTGTTTTAATCACAGGGCTTCCTGTTTTCTTTGTCTTCTAGAAAGTCCAGGAGGAGGAAGAGAGCAATATCAGCAAGGTCCCCACGGTCGTGTCTGAGGCTCGTCTCTGAGAGAGACAGAGACAGAGAGAGAGGTGGCAGAGACTCAGGAACAGAGACACTGTTAGCACCTAGATCTTCATGGAGAAGCTTCTAGATGAAGCAGCCGGAAGATTTGTGGCTTGCAAGGCGTGCCTATGCCCACTGGGCCCTACCTGAGAACCTGGATGTTTACTGGGGGGGAGCCTCACCTCTCTCCAGATGTAGACTGGATTCTGGTCTCCTCTCCCTCTTATGTCTTGGGGCTAGTGTTGGGAGAGGCTGGTGAAGGGTGTCAGAGTTCATCCTTACTTGGTCCCTTGCCTTCTTATCCTTTCTCTCGTGGAGAATGCTTGCAGAATTATCCTAAGAAAGCTTATTCAGGATATTAACTTTTTCTAATGTCTTAAGACTTATCCACATGAAGCCCAGTTCTCACTGAGAACAGGCAAGGTGCTCTGCCTGAGGGTCACGATGAGGAAGCACCAGGGTCCAGCCTCCATCAGAGCCCATCACTCCACAGAGGCAGCTCTATCAGGACTCTTGGCCTTGGCCAAACACTGCAGTCTCTCTTCCTACCTTCTTTTCTGAGAGCCCAGACAAAACACCAATAAACCAGACAAAACCTCTCTTGTAGCCGGAAGGAGAAACTGATTGGAGAGGGCTCCCTGTGTAGCACGAATTCTAATTGGTCTTATTAATAAAAACCCGGAGCCAGATATCAGGGTAGATGCTGAAAGATCAGTAAAGGAGCCAGCCACTAGAGACTTCTTACTTCCACTGAATCCTCAGGTCTGAAAGGGTGAGATCCTGTCTGTGCTAATCCTTAGACTGAATGGTCTGAGATCCTGTCTCCACCCACCTTATATTCCTGTCTCCACCTCCCTAGTGCTGGGATTAAAGGTGTGAACCACCACCACCGCCTGGCTGTCTTTCTCTTTTGGATAGATTCAATCTCATGTAGTCCAGGGTGGCCTGGAGCTCCTGAGCTCCCTGCTTCCTCTTCTCAAGTGCTGGGATTCAAGGTGTGTGCCACCACTGCCTGACCTCTGCTGTGGTTAACTAGTGGCTGGCTCTGCCCTCTGATCTTCAGGCAAACTTGATTTGTTAGAGCACAAACAAAATATCAGCCCATCCCTGCCTAAGTGCAACAGTACTGGGAGCTACCTTGAGTGTGTGTGTGTGTAGCTCTGAGTTGGTAGCTTGAGTTGGGATGGGAAGGTGCTTTCCTATAAGAGGTGCTTGCCCAGGGACTCCAGTGTCCCAGGCCACTCAGAATGTCTTCATTGGGTATTGCACTGGGAAATGCTGCCATCAGGCCAGCAGCTCATGGCTCTAACCTCTGTTGAAAGTTAGTCTCATTTACTGTACTCTGACACCCAAGGCTATCTCTGAGGAAAGGGGCAGAAGGTGACTCTTAAAATAGACATTATGTCTGTTTCAGGTAAACATAATCCCGTGGATGCTGGGGACAGTATTTGCACAACCAAACCCACTCCCTGTCTCTGCTAGCAAAATCTGCCAGATATTTTAAGTTGAAAAGGACTCCTAAACCAATCCCAGTTGACCTCCTTCCTCACCCAGTCTGCTGGTTATACTCATGGCTTTTGTAAGGTCTCCTCCAAGAGAAACTGGCAACTCATTTCTCCTGTGCCTTGAGCAACTCTGGTCAAGACCATTCAGTCGTCTGGCCTTGGCCATGGCCTTAGCATCCCAGAATAGCCGGTTTGCCTGCAGAGTTGGGGTGCCAGGCCAGAGGAGACCCCACCTGTGTGTACATACACACGGGTTTGTATGTGGTGTGTAGACCTGAGCAGTGGACGGGAGGAAAGCTGTGGTTGAGGCAGTGTTAGGGATGGAAGGGAGAGGTGCCTTACTTTCTGTCAAGAGAAAGGTGTTCTTTCTTCAACTGTTCAAAATGGACATGTTTACGCAATCCATTTATTTAAAAAAAAAAACCAGAGTTTGTATTTCCTGTTTAGAATACCAGATATTTTAAGGCAATAAAGATTTTCAAAGTGGTCTGCCTTGTCATTTGGGCTGTCCCCACAAGGTTATCATACTTTTCTGAGACTGTCTGGGTGACGGCTGGGGGTGAGGGGTAGGGCTTGGGGCCAGAACATCTGTGTCCTTTGTTGACAAGGGTGTAACATCCTGTCGGATTTTTTTTTAACAGCCTTTAAAGGTTCCTGACCGCCTACACAGAAGATAGAACTCAGTGGCCAACCTGTGACCCTGACTTTCCCCGGCCTGTGCATATGCTGGAATGTGCTCCTCCCCAAGAGAAAGGTCCAGTGTTGTCTTTGGCTCTGCCTCAAAGGGCAGCTGAAGTGTTTTGTTTGATCACCCCAGACCCACACCAGCTAGCTCTGGCCGGTGTCCACAGCCTAGTTCAAGCATTGGCAGCTTGGCGACTTTCTCGGGGACTGCCATCCCTGTACTTCTCCACTGTTTCCGGGTTCCCGGCTGTCACTTTTTCTGCATCTTTCTTGCTTTGAGATGCGCTCTGTGCCGGTGACAATCTGGCACTCTCTCTTATCAATTCTTATCTGGAGAAACCATGCTCTACTAGACACAGAGGAGGGACTGAGCCTGGCTTTTTTTTTTTTTTTTTTTCCCCAAGACAGGGTTCCTCTGTGTAGCTTTGGAGGCTGTCCTGGATCTCGCTCTGTAGCCCAGGCTGACCTCTTAACTCACAGAGATCTGCCTGCCTCTGCCTCCTGAATGCTGGGATTAGTGCTCAGGGTGCATCAGTACTCAGGGAACACCAGTGCTCAGGGAGCATCAGTGCTCAGGGAGCATCATCGGTGCTCAGGGAGCATCATCGGTGCTCAGGGAGCATCATCAGTGCTCAGGGAGCATCATCGGTGCTCAGGGAGCACCAGTGCTCAGGGAGCATCAGTGCTCAGGGAACATCATCAGTGCTCAGGGAGCATCATCGGTGCTCAGGGAGCATCAGTGCTCAGGGAGCATCAGTGCTCAGGGAGCATCATCGGTGCTCAGGGAGCATCAGTGCTCAGGGAGCATCATCGGTGCTCAGGGAGCATCAGTGCTCAGGGAGCATCATCGGTGCTCAGGGTGCATCAGTGCTCAGGGAACACCAGTGCTCAGGGAGCATCATCAGTGCTCAGGGATGCTGTGGGATGTTCTGTATGGCAAATGTGTTAATAAATAAAACACTGGCCAATAGCCAGACAGGAAGTACAGGCAGGACTAACAGAGAGGAGAATTGAGGGAACAGGAAGGCAGAGAGAAAGACTACTTGGAGCCGCCACCAGGACAAGGAAGATGTAAGGTACCAGTAAGCCACGAGCCACGTGACAAAGTATAGATTAATAGAAATGGGCTGAATATAAGAGTGAGAGCTAGACAATGGTAGGCCTGAGCTAATGGCCAAGCAGTTTAAATAATATTAAGTGTCTGTATGTTTATTTTATAAGTGGGGCTAAGGGACTGCCATGGCTTGGCAGAACCCGAAGAGAAAACTCTCCAGCTACACAGGGAGCATCATCAGTGCTCAGGGAGCATCATCAGTGCTCAGGGAGCACCATCGGTGCTCAGGGTGCATCAGTGCTCAGGGAGCATCATCGGTGCTCAGGGTGCATCATCAGTGCTCAGGGAGCATCAGTGCTCAGGGAGCATTATCAGTGCTCAGGGAGCATCATCAGTGCTCAGGGTGCATCATCAATGCTCAGGGGAGCACCAGTACTCAGGGAGCATCATCAGTACTCAGGGAGCATCATCAGTGCTCAGGGAGCATCATCGGTGCTCAGGGTGCATCATCGGTGCTCAGGGTGCATCATCGGTGCTCAGGGAGCACCAGTACTCAGGGAGCATCATCGGTGCTCAGGGAGCACTGTTCACACGGAGACATTGCCCTTGCTTCTTTACGTGCTCACAGCTGTTTCTCCTGGGCTGCCTCATTCTACTTTCTCTACCTGTTCTCAAGAGTCTACTTCTTTGGGAAGAAACTGGGCAAGGGCCATAACTGTTGAGCTGTCGATGTAGAATCCTGAAGGTGAAGAAGGAAGGGAGATTTGGCATCAAGAACACAAGTAAGCAAGTGACAAGGAGGAGCTGGAGGTAGCCAGGTTTCCCTGGGTTCTATCTCCAGTGGATGTAAAGCTGCAGAAAGCGATGATGCTCCAGTGTTGGAGTCCATGGGGGGCGGAGGTGGGGGGTGGGGTGGTACAGAGGCTCTTAGGAAACGTCAAAGGCTGATCAGAATAGATGGTTTTTCTATTTATTATAAAATGCATTACACAAATACAACTGACCAAAAGGTCTAAAAACAGCCCAGACTCTTCCAACCTTTATCCACCGGAAGACAGAAGAGAAGCCTGGTCCTGCCCACACCGAGGGCAGCCCTTCTTGGAAGAACTGCCTGTCCCTTGGATGGTTCCGAGTCTGGGTCCAGCAGCAGAAAGGAGCCCAGCATGTGTGGACAATCCCTTGAAGCAGCCCTTGGTTGCTGTTGCTCTGGGCAGGCAGCAGCTTGAGTTTCACAGTTCTCACGTTCCCACCACACAAGTCAAATCAAGATGTGGAGCGGAAATGAACGAGTGAAGGACTGGAAAAGGGAGCCTGGGGCTTGGATCCAGCTGGGGAGGAGGACACGTGGGGTGGGTGGGGGGTGGGGGGGAGGTGGGGGGAGGTGGGGGACTTCTGAGGATTTCTTGACGTTGATGGAGTAACAGAATATTTCTTCAACGACTCTAAATTATACATACATGTTACATAATTTTTCTGTATGAATATTTTAAAAATTTAAAAACATTAAAAAAACAAAAACAAAGACTCAAAAGCTTAAATGATGCTGAACCTAGATGAAGGAGCTAAGGACACAGCCCAAAAGAAATGATCCAAGGACTCAGGATGAAGGAGGACCAGCGAAGGTGGAAGACGATGACGTTTTGGAGGTGGCAAGGCTGGCCTCAGTTTCTCTTCTTCTGTCTGGATACTGGTTCTGCCTCTAGATACCGGAGCCCAACCAGCATACCCAGGATTGAGAGACCTTCAACGTGTAGAAAAGATTAGTGGTGGACATAAAACTGGCACCCCGCAAGCCCAGCACCCATGTCTGCATCAGCTCCACCACTGCACCCCCCGCAAGCCCAGCACCCGTGTCTGCCCCAGCCCCACCGCTGCACCCCGCAAGCCCAGCACCCGTGTCTGCCCCAGCCCCACCGCTGCACCCCGCAAGCCCAGCACCCGTGTCTGCCCAGCCCCACCACTGCACCCTGCAAACCCAGCACCCGTGTCTGCCCCAGCCCCACCGCCACCCGCGCCGCAGCGGGGGTCACCGCCGCAGGAGGTCGCCGCTGCAGGGGGTCTAGAGTGGCCTGGTGCTTACTTGCCACCATCAGGGGTGCCAGCACTCCAACTGTGGGAGCAGCTGTTCCAAAGACGAACAACTCCGAAAGGAAGTGTCCCCAGGGCGAGGAGGAATGTCCACAGTGTGATGTGATAGAGTCTACAAGGGAACAGACGGAACCGGAAACCAACGTTGACTGCATGCTTGGCGCAGAACTGCAGAGGGTGTCAGCTGACTTGCCATGAGTGCCATGACGGTGGTGGAAAGGACACACATTCCTTAGAAACACCTGGCTATTTCATCACATCAAGTGCTTCTCTCCAGGGGCAAAACTAGCGATTTTTGAGGCACGGGCCAAGCAGCCAGAGGGGGCCTCCATGACTTAGCAAGGGAGCGAGAGTTCAGCTATGGGAGAATCTGGAAGGCAGTCTTGGGCAGCGCAGCAATTTGGGACCAAGCATACTCATGCAAACTGACAGACTCCAGCCTAAGCCACCCTAGCAGGTGTCTGGCCATGTGCCAGACAGTGCTGTAGGATGGAACCCTAAATGAATGCTCTAAGCAGCCAGAGGCCTTCAGATGCTCTTACAGTACAAGTTCGCTACTTTATGTCTTGGCCTAAAATCTGGTCTGAGGAGGACACACAACTCCAGAGGAGAACATGGTCCTCAGCTTTGACCATGCCTTTTTTGACAGTGGCTTACCGCTTGAATTTAAGGTGTCTGTTTTTGTTTTTGTAAACATGAGGACACACTCCGAGTAGATAGTAAACTGTAACGAAGCACAGTGTGACCAGGGCTCAGCCCTACCAGCCTTAACATTTCAACACTTGCAGTTCCCATTCCTTTTTTCCGGTTCTGGGGATCAAACTCAGGGCCTCATGAATGCCAGGCAGACATTTTGACTCTGAGTTAGATCCCCAGCTGGATACTTTTATATTACAAAGAAATAAACATGAAAGAATTGGAAACATCTGTGTACCCTTAGCCTACCCTGACTGCCTTCTCCTCCCTCTTCAAAAGTAACCAGTACCTTAAAATTGGTTTTTATTATGCTGGTGCATGTTGGTGTGTGTGTGTGTGTGTGTGTTTTGAATTTCTGGTTACGGAGGGAATAAACTCAGGATGCATGTCAGAGGTCCATGGATCAAAGTCCTCAGCTCGAAACGCCTGAAAACACCAGCTCAGCATTCGCAACTGCTCTGGGTCTCAGGAGGGAAAACTGAAGGGGAGTAGGGGTGGGGGTGAGTATGGATTTTCTGTTCACTCTAAGCACACAGCAAACAGAAGCTGCATCCCCTACACCTAGCAGCAATTCTTCACGGTGGTAAAAGGTCTTCAGAACGACTATCCAATCCTCCCCCTTTTCATTCACCCAGAGAGGCAGAACAGTTATCTATTACCATTTTATAGATGGAGACCAAGGTACAGAGAGAGTAGGTAATAAACCCAGTTACCAGCAACACTGAGAGCAGAGTGCGTTTTCCTTGTTTTCATTCTTGACCCCAGGCAGTTTCCACTAAACCATACTGCTTCTAAAAATATGTGTCCAATCTAGGACATGTAATCCAGTTTCAAGTTAAAAAAAAAAAAATTAAAACTAAAGATGGAAAGATCAAAGGGCTAATAGTCTTGCTTCAAATCCCACTTGAGTCAGTCTTCCTCTGCTTAAATTAATTGAATTTTTAAAATATTTATATTACAAAATCAGTAATGAAAATCACTACCTTCTCCCCCCAGGGGTTGCTAAGAGACTGAGGCAAGGTCATGTAGGCGAAAGCTCCAGGCAAAATCAGAGAGGAGCCATAAATATTATTGCTTCCTCTCTTCCCCAGATGCTGAGGGGAGGGACAAGAAAAAAGATTTCAGTGCGAGGCTGGCCTTTTGACAGCTTCTCCCAGTGAATTGAGCAATGACTGTTTTTGCACAAGATAGTGAATACTGCAGGGAAGAAAGCTTGAGCTCCCTCCAGTGGCCAGGACTGGGTATGGCATCATCTAGAAAAGCGGCTAGGGTGGCCTGCACCTGTTCATGCTTGTCTTACTCTCTTTGGAGAGGCAGCACACACATTTCCTTTACTGACTGACCTCTTCATGGGCCTCTATCAGCTTACTCATAGTTTCTCTCTTTTCATAAATTTCTGGTCATTCCTGACTAATGAGGAATGTGCAAAAGGTATGTATGGTGCTGGGGATGTAGCTCAGAACTAGAGCATTTACTGACTATGCTCAAGGTCCTTCATTTGATCCCCCAGCAACGATGAAATGAAACCAAAACAAAACTCTAAGGCTAAACTGAGCACAGCACTCTAGGTCTTTCATAGAAGGAAGGAGGGAACTAGTTGAAGTATGATACAGACGACTGAACAATGCAATGTTATTTGCTATGATCTGTTAGGCCTATAGATATTTTAGGACTGGAAGGAATGGTCCAACAAGGCTTTCATTTTCTATGCTCTATGCTGATGCAGTAAAGTGATTTCACAGGTCCCAACAGCAGGGCAGTGCCATGCGTGGAGCCTGATTGGCAACAAAAGGGAGCCAAAGACCGTCTTTCCCTGACATACGTTTTGTTGTGGATGTCAATGGCACAGAGGCAGCGAATCACTGATGAGAGCAGCGTCCAGATCCCAAAGGTCCGGGCTTGGAGGCCATTCACTGTGTAGTGAAAAACAAGAGTGGTGAGAACCAGAGGAAGGCTGAGGTGAGCTTTGTCCTATACTAGTCTGCTTCCCTGGTGAGTCACAGAAGGTAGCCCAGCCTGACCTCCCTGTGAGGGCCCCCAGGGAATGGAATGGAAGGAATTCTAAGTGCTGCTCAATCCTCTTCAGATCCCTACAGTTGAAAGGGAATGCCGCAGAGATGGTCCGAACACGCAAGATGCCTAGCAGGGCCAAGAGCCTTTGTAGACCGCTGGGGGAGACCAGATGCCAGCATCAAATGTAGATGTGTTCAAGACACGGGCTTTCAGAGGGCTAAGATCTGCTCTATGGGGACAATGCTCAATCCAGGCTGGCTTCTCACGCACACGGCGGTGGAAAAAGAAAACTAGTTTCTCTGGGGTTCCCTGGGGCCTCTGTTCTTGGTGGCTTCATTGTGGTGCTGTAGTAAATATCTTGCCTTGAAAATTCGAGTCACCTTTCCCCCTAACAGCAGCTCTCGACCCTGAGCTCTTTCTCTATCACCTGAGTTTTAGAAAATTCCCAAGCTCTGGACACCAGGCCAGTTACATCGGATTCTCTAGAGATGAGTCCTGGCATGAATATTTTCTAGAAACACCCTGCTTGTGTGACTTCAATGTAGAGCCAGTGAACTGAGGCACCCTGTGGATTCCAAATATTCCAACTGTAAAAGCACAGCTAGTTCTTTTGCCGATCTCTCTCTCATAGAGTTAAAAAAAAAAAATTCTGGAAGTAGTTCAGTTGTTAAGCACCTGCCTAACATGCAAGATAAGCTGTCCTGTGTTTGATTCCCAGTACGGGGGGGTGGGGGGGGTGGGGGATATCAATGGACAAAGCTGACAACCAAAAAGTTTATTAATATTCACTTGGGCTTTGAAAATTCTTTAGCCTTTGGAAACGCAGACAACTCTGCTAATTCACACCAAAGACCTTTTAGATGGTAATGAGGAAATATTTGAAATGTCAGCCTTTTGGCCATACAGTCTTTAGAAATCAAGTTGATGGCTTTTCTAATAAAGACTGAAGAAATCTCTTTAGTGTGAGATACTCCAGACCTGACAAGGATCAAGTGACAGTTTACATTTCTAGGCCACCTACAGCACTGTTCTGCCAACACACACACACACACACACACACACACACACACACACACACACACACACACACACACAGTCACTCTCTCTGGGCAGAAAGATGCCCTCTACACTTCCAGATAATTTCTAAAACCCTATGCAACTATACAAGTTCCATAATCACACTCACTCTCTCTCTCTCTCTCTCTCTCTCTCTCTCTCTCTCTCTCTCTCCTCTCTCTCTCTCTCTTCTCTCTCTCTCTCTCTCCCCCTCTCTTTCTCTGGGCAGGAAGATGCCCACTACACTTCCAGATAATTTCTAAAATCCTGTGCAACTATACAAGTTCCACGATCACCTGTGAGCAGCAACTGAGGCTAAAAAAAATCAACAATATCCTTCCTGCTCGCCTTTCCAGGTTCTTGACCCCCGTTCTATTTGAACTTTGTTCAAAATAAGCCTCAGCCTACTTAACTTCATTTCTACCTAGATGTTGCAGAGAACGAGTAGGTCAGAGACGGATCTGGGTTAGCTATAAATGTGACAGCGCTGTTAGCTGCTGTCAATCAGTGCTGTCGCTCCAAGTAACCCCGTGTCAACGGGGGTAAGTGCCAGCTGTAGAGTGCAGATATGCAATGGAGAGTTTCGGGGGTTGGGAAAGGTCGCTGTGAGCCAGAAGTTTTACTTGGAGAGAGAAATTTGGAGGGATTTGGAGTATTCACTCAGGGACCACAGCTCAGTTCAGGAAGATCTTGGGTGGGGAACTGTCTACCTGTTACATAGACTATGAACCATGTGTGCCATGCCCTGATTTCCGACGAGGGCACTGAGATTCCGTAAAACACCCCTTTATGGCTTTCTAGTAGAAAGCCCAGAGTCAACATGTCATCCTATTTCCTTGCTTGTCTTTATGCATGTGCTTCTGAACACATCAATTGTCCAGGGTAGTGGCAAATGAATGGAGAGGTATCCAGAGATAACTGGGAAAAAAGGGTCCAGTGCTTCCCACACATTCTATTACTCCAGTGGCTACCAAGACTGGATTAGGCAGCAGAACCACCTGCATATGTCTAGAACCGGATTGCCAGCCAGGTTTAATAATTAGATTTGGAGACAGAAAGAAGTACCTGTGCTTTGATAGGCCTTTAAGTAGCCTGGGTTGTTCAGATATGTAGCTCAACTGGGTAATTAACAGCTAGGCCAGTGCTATACAGAATATACTTCTTTACATTCTTTTCTTTTTGTTATTTTAATTAATTAATTATTTTTGGGGTTGGTGGGGGCGTTGTGAGACAGGGTTTACACAGGCTCTGTGTAATAGCCCTGGCTGTCCTGGAACTCACTTTGTAGACCAGGCTGGCCTCGAACTCACAAAGATCCACCTGCTTCTGCCTCCTGAGTGCTGAGATTAAAGGCAATCACCACCATGCCCAGCAGTAAATTTATTTTTTGACATAGGATCTCACCAAGTTATCCGGTCTGGTTTTGATCTCTCAATCTTCTTGCCCTATCCTCCTGTGTGCTGGGATTACAGGCATGAGCTACGGTGCTCAGCCAGTTCTTTTGACTTCTTACCAAGGTTTGGCTTGCCAGTGTAGAGCTTTTCATAGAGAAAGGGTGTGGTCTCGGAAGCTCTGGAGCGTGTTTCCCATGGCTATGATGGACACCATAACCAGCCAGCTTCGTAACACGTTCAGGAAGCGGCTCATGATTCCCCTCAAAGAGAGGGTGCTCGGCCTTGGAAACAAAGAGGGGCATAATCAAGGGTACTTCCTCGTCAATCACAAGCTCTCTCACCTCTGTGGTTAATCTGTGTCCCACTCGTGAGAGCTGTCCTGAGTGATACCGGCAGAGCACTCCACAGACTCCTCTCCAAGTCCTTTGGGCCCACCCTGTTTTCGTGCCATACCACTTTTACTTCAAAAGATGCCTAGAATATTTCCCCTCAGCAGAGCTATGCCGATCTTTGTTCAGAGTGACAGAGGCTAAACAAGAATGCAATGGGTAGACATTCTAGCAGGAAGGAAATGGCAAGAAGGGGAACAGAAGACATGGGGTGTACTAATATCTCTATAAAGTAATAGAACGGGTTTCTAGGTAAAGCCTGTGTTCTGCCAATGCTCACTCTAACGAGGGTGAATGAACAGTACACCTTGCAGCAGGTTACACAGCATTTACCTTTGTTCAAGTAATCCCCCAAAGCACAGTACTGCTGTAAGTCACACTCCCCTCCCCTTGTCTGGAATCAGCGCTATGCCTTCATCTCTTCACACCATTCCTTTTGCAATACAAGTGGCTCACAGGTGGTTCTAAGTCTACTCAGATACCTGGATACTGATGACGCATCCTTCTAAACTTACAGAAGCTATACTGTCCATTTGAGTAGAAGCTATGGTATGATGACCCAACTGGTATTCTCAGTTTGCCTCTGTGTGGTTCCCAGATACATCATGTCTCATAAACTAACACAATCTAAAATATTTTTTAAAAAACTCCAATGGCTTGGTGTTGGGTTGCAGGAAAAACTATACTAATTAGCAGTTACGGGGCACTTGTGCCCTATACTTGCCCCACGTATCTGACATCGTATTTCACTGACTCCCTACATCAGGATAGGCAGGCACTACCAGTATTTCCATTTTACAGATGGAGATCAGAACAAATAGCTAAGTGATTTGCTTAGATTACATAGCTAATACATGGCAGAATGCCATGGCCTGTTGGACTCTGTGGAAATACTACCTCCTTAAGGACTATTTGGATGAAGTTCCCATCTTAAAAAAAATATATATTTATTTCCTTGTTTTGAGACAGGGTTTTACTATATAGCCCTGGCTGGTCTGGAACTCATTACATAGAACAGGCTGGCCTGGAACTCACAGAGATCCATCTGCCTCTTCCTCCTGAGTGCTGGGACCCAAGGCGTGCGCCACCATGCGCAGCAAAGTTCCCAGTTTTTGAGAAAGCTAAACACGCCAGAAACATTTCTGTCTTCAGATGGTTAGAAGAGTTAGTCTCTATACTTTTTGTTTAGATCAAGCCTTGATGAGTAGCGGTTTCCATTAGTTTGATCTAAGTGGATCCCACGGAGGTCGTTTATCATGATCATTCCCATCATTTCGGCCCTTCATTTATCTGTGGCCAAGGCTAACTTCTTTGGCCTGAAAGTTGTAAGAAACTATCAGGCTGCCTTCATCACTGTGGTAATACGTCTCAGTAGGATTCCATACCATCCAGCACAGATATTAAAGTGAAGGGACTAATATTCAACTAAAAGGGGCTTCAGAAGAGGAAGGGTGAGTCCAGCAGAAACAAGAGGCCCCAAGCACAGACTGTCCCAGTCTAAATACTTCACAGGCACTCACAACCCAGACCAAGATCCACTTCTCTTTATTTTCTCCTCTACAACACCAGGCTCAATTTGAGTTAGTTAAAAAAGTTGCACACACACATACTTCCTTTCAATAGAACGCAGAACTTATGCCTTCTTCCATCTTTCAGGTCTTAGAAATCTCAGCAGAGCGCTGACGAAGACACAACCGGAGTATTTTTGTATTGCTGTACCAATTCCTCAAAACCATTTCTCTGGAGTTTTGAGGTGGTGGGAAGGGCGGGGTTTACAACATCAATAACCAAATTTTGTCCAGGCCCAGTTCAGCGCTGATGCAATGCTAACTAGCAATCAATAAAGAGGGGCTCCACCACTCAGGTCTAGAGTCTCAGGTAAGTCATTGAGACTCCATTTCCTCATCCGTAAAAACATCTATATCTTAAGGGTTACCGGAGAATTACATGAGAAAAAGAGAAAGCTCCTTGCACAGAGCTAGGTTCACAGTGACTGCTCGTTCATTCATCTGTCCCCAGAATTTACCAAACCCCCTCCATTTTCCTAGCACCCCCTTGGACATCGTTTCTTGATTCCCTCCACCCACCCCAAAAAAAGGGTAGCTTCCCAAGCAATCCCCATTTTCCTAAATCCTGCACATAGCCTCATTCGTATGCAACATGAGTACCTACATCCCACTCTAAATTCTCCTACCTGACGACCACTCAGTACTACTGCAGCCAGAGTATCAGCAGCATCCACAAACCAGCTCCCCCAGGACAGCTCCAGTCCCAAGTCCACCTGGGCCACTGTCCCCGCCCCCGCCCTCAGCCCAGCTCTAGGATTGGGTCGTTCCTGCTAGTCCTCGCTCCGATTGGCTGGGCTTGTTCAGTTCGAGCAGGCGATAGGGAGTGAACCCCTTTGCTGCCAATCAGCGGTTGCCGCCGCCTAAGCCTCTCCCCGCTGCGCCGCTCACGCGGTGAACCCTTCTGTCGAGCGTGGCGGAACTCTGGGTTTGGAGTCAGCCTTTTCGGGGTGGGGGAAACGCGGAAAGAAAAGGAGCCAAGGAATCCTTCTGGCAACAGCCTGGCTCTGCGCCGGCGCTTGGGCGCGCCGCGGTGACGCCATTCGTCTGCGCCCGCAGCTGAGCGTTGTTCGCGCCGCTGGCAGGCGCCTGCGCAGTGGCTCCGAGCGGGCGGTTGCTTGTTGGTTGTTGTAGTAACGGGGGAAGCAACCTTCGGCGGCTGCGTTGATTCTGGCCGGGGAAGGAGGAGGAAGGTGAAGCAGACCGTGGTCCCCGCCTGCCCGTCCCCAGCCTTGAGAAGATGAGACAGGTAAACGCCTGCGGGGCGCGCTCCGGGGAGGTGCGCTCCAAGGCTGGGCGGGCGCCGCTGCGCTTCCCTCCGAGCCCCGGAGCAGCTGTTGGCTTCCGGGCGCGCTGGGCAGAAGCGCTGCGGCACAGTCGCCGGCTCCCTGCCGGCGTAGCACCTGCAGAGCTGCCTAGGGTTGGGGTGAGCTGGGGTGGAGCCGGTGGCACATCCCTGTAGGGGCAAGGACTTCCTTTGGCATAGTGTCTCTTAATCGTCAGAGCACCGGGTCTCGTCCTGCTTGCTCATCAGGGAGCCAAGGAAAGGTGGGCATCCTTCCTGCTTGGAGGTTTTCGTTTAACTTAAGAGACTCTCAAACATTTTGGGAAAGACGGAGAAATTCCCTTAGGAATCACCCGAAGGGAATCATTGAGGTTGTTAGATACTACTCATTGCTGTTGAAGATGAGTAAAGTCGGGGTTAGTTGCTCTTGCTTCTATTATAGAGTTCGTCTACAGAGTCTTACCGTATATGAAAGTGCATAGACAAGAAAAGTTTGGAAAATTGCCCCAAATCGATTAGCTTTGAGTAACGAGCGTTTTCCCATGTGTTTCCATTTCTTCTACTACAACGAACGTGAACTTTTCCTCCATAGAAAAAGTTTGAAGTTAGAAATGTGGAGTTGGAAATTTCCTAATTTTAGCATCTGCTTTAGATTCGGATTAAAATGTGTGATTTATTTTTTATTTATTTTTATTTTTTTGTAACAGTAATTATTAGGAGTGTTTGACTCCCCACCTCCCAGCTATTTATGTCATCCCTGTTGAGAGGAAACATTTTCATTATCCTTTTATTAAAAGTTAAGTTGATTGGGTTTTCCTAGAAATATAGCATCATGTCTGAATGCTTATGGTAGAGTCTGTATAAATATTCACAAGTGTTTTGAACCTTGAATTTTTATTTTGATCTTGGTCAGATTTGTCTAGCAAAGAATTGTCTAAGTTTAAGGCAATCAGCCATCCATGTCAGAGAGATCTCTTTTGGTGCTTGCTACGTTTACTATATAAGAAAAGGAACTCAAATTTAGTAACAGCTTTTTAGATACAGCAGAGACACTATGCTTGAAAAAAAATCTTAAGCTGGGCATGGTGGTGCATGCTTTTAATCCCAGCACTCAGGAGGCAAAGGCAGGTACCTCTCAGAGTTTGAGGCCATCCTGGTCTCTATCCATATCTTCCAGGATAGCTGGGGCTACACAGAGAAACCGTGTCTCAAAAAGCAAAAAAAAAAAAAAAAAAAAAAAGACTTTTTGATTTTTGTGGCGTATTGAGGTACACTGTGACAGCTGTGACAGAAGAGAGCTTCTAGAGGTTGACCAATAGTTAGGGATATGTCTTCCTTTTCATTCATTTTATGCACAGAATCCTGAAGTGCCCAACTGCATTGTATATGAAACCCTTTGACTTTCTTGCAGGAGTCTGTGCCATCCAAATTGTCTGATCCAGTGAAACTGCAAGGAAGAAAGGTCTCTGAGGCCTCTGTCTGTTGACTGTATGACAAACCCTAAAGGAAATGCCAGTTGTGATGGCCCGGGACCTGGAGGAAACAGCATCATCCTCAGAGGATGAGGACCTGGTGAACCAAGAGTGAGTGGCAGCAAGCCTTTAGGGCGGCAAACAGTTTCCTTCACTCCTGTCCAGTATCCCCCGCTTAGGTGGTGTCCATCTGTGACTGAAGTCAGTATCCTATATTCACTTCTCATCAGCTGCCAGAAATGCGAAGGCTGGGCTGTGTGTTTCCAGGCTTGTGAGTGCATGTCAGCTTTAGATGTTGTGAAGTTCGGGTAGAGCTCGGGTGAACTTGTTTTTGTTTTTTCTCCCCCCACTTGGTTTGGGAGGTAGGGTCTCATTCCTGTTGCTGTGTTCCCACTACATCTGGCTTAAAAAAAAAAATGTACATATTTTTAAAAAACTTGCATGTGCCTGCTTGAGTTCGTGTGCATTATGGGCGTGCAGGTTCCTGGGGAGGCCAGAGAGCGTGGGACCCCCTGGAGCTGCTTGACGAGTGCTGGGAGCAAACCTCGGTCCTCTGCAGGAGCAGATAGCTCTCTTGACTCTAGAGCCATCATTCCCATCCCTGCATCTGACTCTTTGTCTTTTTTCCTCTTTTTGTGGGTTTTGGGCATTGAGCTCAGGCCATCAGGCTTACCAACAAGTACTTTGATCTGTCGGACGTCTCCCTTGGCCCCATCGTGTGAAGACTTAAATTTATTTTTTTTCACATTTATTTATTTTAGTGTGTGGGGGTGGGGGTGGGGGGTGGGGGGTGGGGGTGAGGCACACATGCTGCACATGCTGCAGTGCAGTGGAGGTCAGAGGACAACTTGCTGGAGTCTGTTCTGCCCTTCCACCATGTGGTTCTGGGACTTGAACTCGGGTCAAGTTCGGTGACAAGCGTCTTTATCTGCTCGGCCATCTTGCCAGCCTCGTATCAGGTTAACTCTTGACCGTGGCTTCTAATCAGTTGAAATGTTAGATTTTGAAAGTTTTAGAGACTGATGAAAACTTATTTTCCTACACTCTGACCTTGACTATACTAGTTTTCTCAAAAGCTTTTACAGCTATAGAACAGTGATAATATAAAAGGTCTGTAGCAACTCCTGTGAGGATATTAGAGATCTGCAGCCTGTGGTGTGCTCACGGAACCACAGTGCTTTCTTGAGTTTTTTAGGTTAAGAGTCAACTGTCTTTGTTTGTTTGTTTGTTTGTTTTTCTAGATAGGGTTTCTCTGTGTAGTCCTGACTGTCCTGGAACTCACTTTGTAGACCAGACTGGCCTTGAACTCACAGAAATTCACCACCACAGCCCGGCATGAGTCAGCTTTCTTAATTGCTGGATCCTCATAATGAAAATGATTAACAGTGCCAAGTGCAGCTCCCAGAGATGGTAGAGTAGCTCATTTAATGTAGAGATTGAAAGATTTTAATTTGAAGATGTTACTTCCACTCCGTTAAACTCATTCTTACAAATATCAAAAAACCTTCAAGAACCCTTACAGAGAAGAGATGGGATTCGGGCTGAGCTCAGCCTTCCTGGATTTTGAAGAGTTTTGCTTCGCATATTTTTACTTGACACAAAAGAGAAAAGCTGACTTAATGTTAAAATAGCTTATCTTATTTATTTATATATATTTAAGCTTTCATACATGTATCCTGTATTTAATCATTTCTCCCTCTCCCTCCACTCGGCCTCTCCAAATTCATGTCTTTTTTTTCTTTATTATCCTTTTATAAATGTCTATACACACAAATGTATGTATATATATTTATAAACAAATAAATACATAAATACAATCTGGAGGTCAGGGTAGCCTGGAACTCACTAGGTAACCCAGGCTGGCCTGAAACGCATAGCAATCCTCCTGCCTCAGCTTCCTGAGTGGTTGGGATTATAGGCATGAATGAGTCACCACCCTTAGCTTAATATGTGTTTCTAAGTCCTTTAGAATATGTACTCTATAATTGGAATAACTCCCAGGCTATTTTGAAGGGATGTGTTTAGGCTCAAATAGAATACTATGTGTGAACTTACTTGATAAAGTTGTGAAGTACCATATAAATATAAGGCATTGGTTACTGCATTCATGGTAGACTTTATAAGGTAGAATACTATATTGATATTATTTGAAAAATAGTTGAAGTATTAAGTTTTGAGCAAAGCCTTATCGTCATCATAATAATAATCGTTCATAGCAAATATATAATGATTTGACCGTGTATGTGGGTCACTCTCTTTTGGCTAATTAAATGGGTAATTCCCTCTGCCTTCATGTGCCATTTTAATCTCAGTGTACTGTCTTTCACTCATTTTAAAATATTTTAAATGCCAGCCAAAATTGTTCTTTTACTCTGGTTTTTTTTTTGT
The DNA here is from genome assembly GCF_007827085.1 of Peromyscus californicus insignis. Lineage (NCBI taxonomy): Eukaryota > Metazoa > Chordata > Mammalia > Rodentia > Cricetidae > Peromyscus > Peromyscus californicus. The sequence continues at coordinate 69,509,492 of NW_026294447.1, read as the reverse complement.
TTGTTTGTTTTTTAAATCTCATCTCATTAGTGGGCTTAGATAGTGAGCATGAAAAATCCAATACAACTGTGTTGGTTTATATTCATAATTGAGAAATGCTAAATATCTAGTAGGTTTTATGGAAAATCCAGGCTGTTTCCTTCCCAACTTTCATCTAAATCCATGGAGTTTTTGCAGACTCCTATTATTTTTTGTGGTTACTCCTGTTTTATCAGCTAATGTCCTGGTTTATCAGATACTTGCTTTACACCCTGGCACGCTGACTCAGGGTGTCTGATGCTGTGATAAAACACCATGACCAAAAGCAGTATGCGGAGGACGGGTTTATTTCAGCTTCTATGTCTAGATCACAGTCTGTCATGAAGGGAAGTCAGGGCAGGAACCCAAGGCAGGAACCTACAGGCAAGAACTGAAGCAGAAGCCATGGAGGAGCACTGCTCATTGTCCTTGTCACCCACGGTTTGTTCATCCTGCTTTCTTACGCAGCCCAGGACTGTAGCTTGAGTTTTCCTGCCTGGCCCACAGTCAGGACAAATCTCTCTCACCTGCCAGTCCCACAGCAGCTCAGACCCAACCAAGTAAACACAGAGACTTATATTGGTTACAAACTGTATGGCCGTGGCAGGCTTTTTGCTAACTGTTCTTATATCTTAAATTAATCCATTTCCATTAATCTATACCTTGCCACATGGCTTGTGGCTTACGGGCATCTTCACATGCTGTTTCTCATCATGGTGGCTGGCACTGTCTCCCTCTGCCTTCCACTTCCCAGCTCTATTCTCCTCCTTGTCCCGCCTATACTTCCTGCCTGGCCACGGGCCAATCAGTGATTTATTTATTGACCAATCAGCAACACATTTGACATACAGACCATCCCACAGCCCAGGACCACTTGCCCGGGGTGGTAGTGCCTGCGGTGGGCTGGGCCTTCCTCCACCAGTCACTAGTTCAGAAGATGTCCCAGAAGCTTGCCTACAGGCCATTCCAATGGAGTCATTTTCTCACCTGTGCTTGCTTCTTCCTAGACATGTCTAGGCTTGTGTCAGGTTGACAAAAACCAACCAGTACAGCAGCTTAAAATCATTTTCTTCACACCTAGAGCGGTAGGCTTACAGTTGAGAAGTTTTAGAAATTAGAAGGGCTTCCACCATCTAAAGACACTGAGTTGTTGCATGTCCACTGACAGCTGTTAAAGCTGATCAGATCCTCGGGCTTTATTAAAGCATTAACCCTTGTAGTCCTGGACTCAAGCTTAGGAGCACCAGACAGCTACCACTGTTGGCCTCAGTTCCAAAATTGAGATTCCTTTGTCTAGGTATGTGATGTCGACGACTGAAGCTAACTAATGACACTGTCCTTGTTTTACATCGCATTATTTCAGATAACAAATATATAGAAACTCTTCTGTAGCTTGGGCACCCCAAACACAAATTTATATGTAGCTGTGGCAACTTCCATGTAAGAAGTTGATGTAAGGCTTCTTTAGTCACTGAGAAAACGTTAGTAATCTTAATTTCTATTCTGTAAGGTGACATTGTGTAAGTTTAAAGGCCAGCAGCAAGGGAAGGCATTTTAATGGGGGCGCTGGTGTGAGGAAGACAGCAGCAAGCTGCTGCAGCTGCTTCGCATCTGTCTTTGAGTTCTGTAGGCTGCCTCCCAGGAGCGAGCATGTGAGTTCTGTAGGCCGCCTCCCAGGAGCGGGCATGTGAGTTCCGTAGGCTGCCTCCCAGGAGTGAGCATGTGAGTTCCGTAGGCTGCCTCCCAGGAGCGAGCATGTGAGTTCCGTAGGCTGCCTCCCAGGAGCGAGCATGTTCTTAGGATCTCATCAGGTCAACCATACAGTTGGTTTGTCTCAGTGAGGATCGTTCACAAGCTTTGTTACGGGCCTGGGGAGATGGCTCGCAGGTAACCACTTTGGCTGCTCTTTGAGAGGACCTGGGTTCACTTCCCAGCACCCAGGCAATAGCTTACAACCTTCTGTAACTCCAGTCCTAGGTAGTCCCACGCCACCTTCTGACTTCCAAAGACACCAGGCACACATGTGGTGCATATACATACATGCTGGCAAACATTCATACACATAAGATGAAAATAGATAAGCATCCAATACTTTGTTCTTTCATACCTAACAAAGCAGATTTCTTAATGTATGCCAGTTTCAGGTATAAATGGATTAATGATTTAAATTTCTAATTCTCAGTTTCCAAATCATTTTGAAATTTTTCCCTTTAGCACTATCTGGTGCGAGTGTCACAGTTTTTGTTTTGCTTTAGGAGAAAGTGTTTATTTTTTTATTGACATTGACCTCTGTCAGGGAACATGGCTTTTAATGACATCTACTTGAAGTGCTTTTTAGGTTACTTTACTAATAGTTGCCTCAGTAATTTCTTCTTTCTTTTTGTCTTTTCATTGGCTGTGAGTGGACAGTCTCTGTCAGGGATTTGCCTTTCACAGCCAGGGCCTTGGCCTTGGCCTTGGCAGCTGTGGATCTGTTCATTGTGGTGCCGAGTCTTGTCGGGCATTCATAACTGCATGTAATCTATTGTTTGTAAATGGGAAGGCACAGTGGTACCAGTCTGTAGCTAGTGCCAGACTGTCAAGGACTTCCACTTTCCAGACTCTGCCTATTTTTCCTGTGTCTCCTGACACAGAAGGAAATGTAGTGTAGAACTTTATTTGCACAGAAGAGAAATTGTCTGGGCCCATGCCTGCATTTTACATGTGTTTAAGATCAAAAGCAAGCAAACTACATACACAAAATCCATCTTGCCCTAGGCAATGGTGGTGCATGCCTTTAATCCCAGCACTCTGGAGGCAGAGGTAGGTGGAGCTCTGTAAGTTCGAGGCCAGCCTGGTCTACAGAGCAAGTTCCAGGACAGCCAGGGCTGTTATACAGAGAGACTCTGTCTTGAAAAGCAAAACAAAAGCAAACAAAACATCCATCTTGCTTAAAAAAAAAAAAAAAAAAAAAATTGACTCTGTAAATGCCGTTTCTCTCAAATGGATGTGTGTTGGTTAGGTTTGTTTTTCAACTTGATGTAAGTTCAGATCATCTAGGAAGAGGGAACTTCAACTGAGAAAATGCCTCTATGAGATTGGTCTGTAGGCAAGTGTATGGGGGCATTTTTTTGGTTAATGATTGATGTAGAAGTGTCCACCCTAGGTGGTCCTGGGTTGTATAAGAGAGCAGACTGAGCAAGCCAGGAGTAGTAAGCCAGTGAGCAGCACTCCTATGCGGGTAGACTTCAGTTCCTGCCTCAGGTTCCTGCCCTGCTTGAGTTTCCGCCTTGGCTCCCCTTGGAGATGGACTGTTGTCAGGACATGTGAACTGGAAGGACCCCCCCCCCCCCCCCCCCCCCCCCCGCCCCCAGTCGTTTTTTGGTCTTTTGGTCATTGTGTTTTATCACAGCACTAGAAAGCTGACTGAGATCACACCTTCATCTACTTCCATCCTCAAGAACAGCAAGCATCCGAGTCCTGTCCTGTCACTAGCAAATGGGGGATGAACTCGATAAAGTGTCTGCTTTCTTCACTGTAAAGCTAGCAGCTCAAGGCAAGACCCAAGGCTGCCCAGGTTCTGAGACTGGTGTCCCGGCCAGGCTGTGGCTGGTGTAAGTTTGGATTGGGAGGCTATAGGCTGCCCCTGCACTCTGATCTTTTGTGATCATGTGAGTTTTTTCAGAGAGTGAGTCTTATGAAGTGGATTTTACTCCATTTAAGAAATGGATTCGCTTACACTCTGAAGGAGTTAACGTGCTCACACTACAGAACTTTACTGAATGTGGTTTTGTAGCAAGGCACTGGAAGGAGGCAGTCATCTAATTCTCTCCTCTTACACTTGACAGTTGTATGACCTCAGGCAAGTAACTGAGACCCTGCTGCTTCTGCTCATAGTGGGGCAAGAGGCTTAAGTGAGATACTGTGACAGTTCTGTTTAGTTACAAGTACTGGGTAGGGACAACCATAGTCATCTACTTCAGCTGTTAGTTCACATTTTGAGCTGTGAATTAATGAAGCATCTTATTATGCCTGTAGGGATCACCCATGTATCATGTGGACTGGAGGCTGCAGGAGGATTCCAGTTTTGGTTTTTCATGCTGAGGCTATTTTGACAAAGGACAACAATATTCGAGTAATTGGAGGTAGGTGTAACCTCTCCCATAGAGGGAAGATCTGAGCATGACCCTGGACACTTTAGAAAAAGTTAGTTTGTCATACAGACAGGGAGGGGCCTTGGCTGTGAGAACATGCATTGGGTTGTGTTACTTGAAATGTTATTCATAGTTTCTTAAATTGTTTCCTAAGTTTCTCAAAATTACGTGTATGTTTATTTTTCAAATTGTAGTTATTTGCACATACCAGAACTTACCATTTCGACTATTTTAGATTGTAGAATTAATTGGCATTTATTCATTCACATTTATCACAAGTGTCTAGTTTGAGGACATCTTCATCCACAAAGTAAACCCTCTATGCATTCAAGCAGCCCTTCTGTCTTCCTCTATACCACAGAACCTTGCAACTACTAATCACTCTGTTTCTGTGGATTTTCCCATTCCGTATATTCCATATAAATCAGTGCTTCTTAACGTGTGGCTTGAGACCCCTTAGGCAACCTCTGTCTCCGAAAGTATTTACAATTACCAATCATAACATAACAAAATTACAGTTATGAAGTAGCAACAAAAAAAAAATTTTGTTTGTTTGGTTTTTTGTTTTTTGAGACAGGGTTTCTCTGTGTAGTTTTGTAGCCTGTCCTGGAACTTGCTCTGTAGACCAGGCTGGCCTTGAACTCACAGAGATCTGCCTGGCTCTGCCTCCTGCCTGAGTGCTAGGATTAAAGGGGTCACCACAACATGAGGAACTGTATTAAAGGGTCACAGCATTAGGAAGGTTGAGAACCACTAATGGAATCACACCATACGTGGCCTTTGTGTCTGATTTCTTTCATGTAGCATGTTTTCACAGTCCATTCATGTTGTCCTTCTCATTCTAGCTGGATAATATTCCATTGAATGGATATACCACATTTTATTTATCCATTCATCAGCTGCTAGACATTTTGTTTTATAGTTTAGAGTCATCTGGAGACTGTGAAGTGGTTCCTCATTATGGTTTTGATTTTCATTTCCTTAATGCCTAACAGCACTGGAAATCTTTACATGTGTATTTTGCTATTTGTATTTCTTTGAAGAAATATCTGTTCAAGACTTTTCCCCTATTTTACAAATTGAGCTTTGTTATTACTGTGTTGTGCAAGCGTATCAGATGTGTGGTGTTAATTTTCCCCTATTTTATAGGTTATTTTTGCAGGCTTTGCAGGCTGAGTTAATTTTTTCCTCAGTAGCAGGTTTTTAGTGTTGGTGGCATCTGACTTATCTATTTTTTGTTTTTTATGCCTTTAATAATTGTGTTTGAGAAGCCACAACCTAACCAAAATTGAATTTTTCTATGTGATTTATGGTTAAGGTTTTATGTTTAGAGCTGAGTAGTCTTTGATCCATCTTGAATTTGTTTTTTATAGTGTTAGGTAGAGTCTACCACCATTCTTTTATGTGTTGACATATAGTTGTCCTAGCACAATTAGTTTAAGAGATTGTTCTTTTCCTATTGAATGGCACTATTGTCAAAAATCTCTTCACTATCCATTTATCAATTTGTTTCTGTACTCTTAATATGGCATTGGTCTAGACACTTAATTATTCTTTTTTGTTGTTGTTGTTTTGTTTTGTTGAGACAGGGTTTTTCTGTGTAGCCCTGGCTGTCCTGGAACTCAATTTGTAGACCAGACCGGCCTCCAACTCAGAGATCCACCTGCCTCTGCCTCCTGAGTACTGGGATTAAAGGCGTGTGTCACTACCACTCGGCACTTAATTAGTCTTTAAAAATTGATTTATTTTTATTTTATGTCTTAGTGTTTTTCCTGCATGTCTGTATGCACTCCATGTGTGTGCAGTGCCCCTAAAAGTCCGAAGAGAGATGGAGCCCCTAGAACTGGATTTAAAGACAGTTGTGAGCCACTGAGTGCATGCTGGGAACTGGATCTGGGTGCTGTGCTGATCAGCAAGTGCTCTTCATTGCTGAGCTCTCTCCCGGTCCTGCCTCTGCCTCTGAGTGCTGGAACTGCATGCACAGCCACCCTCAGCTTGTGTTAAGTTTTGAAATGGGGGACTAAATTCTTTGTTCTTCTTCAGGATTGTTTTGGTTGTTCAAGTTTCTTTGCACTTCCACCTAATTTTAGGATTAACTTGGCCGTTTCTATGCCTTTGAGGTGTGGACGGATTGAGCTCTGAGTCCCACGGTTAAGCTGTAGCTGCCGCCAGAGCTTATGATGATGTGGATCAGCACTGTCAGGGGGAGTGGAGAGTCCATACTTGTGTTCTTGGTCATTAGTTCATGTCTCAGCTTGGCTATGAAGTAGTGCATCTTGGACAGATCACTTCAAGTCTCTTCTCCAGGTTCACTGATAGTTAAATGGGGACAGTCTCTGTCTGGCCGGCATCATAGGATCAAATGAGATTGTTTAATGCCTGGTACATAACAGGCATTCAAAACTTAGGCTGCTTATTCCACTTGCTGAATAGGGGCTGCTCTATTTTTAAATGACCTCATAATAAGCGATTTCAGAGAGAACTATAGACTTACTTCTGGGATTTGAATGTTCCTGTCTTCCCAAGGGTCCTTGTGCTCTAATCCCCTCAGCAAGTTGCTAGGTTACCTTTTAAAGGGACAGGAGTTATTCATTTTCCTCTAAGCCTTAATGACTGAAGACTGCTGAGAAAATCCCTTAAATATGATTTGACCAAAATACAAATGTGGATAAAACAAGAAGAAGTAAATAAGTAATAATCCCATCAAAATATGCTTCTTTTGCTCTGTTTGTCCCATAACAAACAAACAAACCTTTGTATTCCATGGCAATAAACAGACCCCCTCCTCCTGCTGGAGTAACTTCCATTGATTGGAAAATAGTATTCATCAGTACTGTCATCCCTCTGTTCAAGCTGTTAGTGTTTTCTGCAACTCACGAGTCGTCTTCATTACACGTTTCCATAGATAAAGGGACTGCTGCTTCCTGTCTGTAGCTAGCATTATGGAGGCTAAGGCAGGAGGATTCTCAGTTGGAGGGCAGTCTGGGCTTTGCAGCAAGACCCAGCTGGACAAACGAAGGAAGGAAAAACTATTAAATTTGTCTCATTATTTGTTCTGTATTTCCATAAGTTCTTTGAGGTTTATTTTTTTCACCTTTTATGTAAATGAGAGTTTTAATGTCTTTTGTTAATGTATGCCTTTTAAAAAAATTTTTTTATGAAACACTCTTCTCTAAAATAGTAGGTCATGTAGTCTGTTCAGATCTTAAGTAGTTAAAGCCCTCTGAGAAGTTATCTGGGGCATTAGCTATGTCCTGCTGATCCCGTAGTGTTACATGCTGGCTTCACAGTTCTCTATATCTGTTGAAAGTTTTAATTTGGTTCTGTATGGTTTCTATGCTTTTTTGTGTGAAATACTCTAGGAATATGACTTTTCCTCCCATATAACTCCCTCCCCGATTGTATGTACTTTCACGTGTAAATAGGATTGGTTTTTAGTGTTAACACAGGTATTTCCAATTGAAAGTAAGTATCTCATAGAATGAACATGGTTGTAAAATCTTCCCAACATGTCCATTTAGTGAATTTGTATTTTTGCAGACTAGTACTTGAAGTGTGATGCAAGCTACATATGTAATTTTAAATTGGAAAGGTGAAGTTAGCTTTAATAATTTATTTAACTCCAGCTAAAAAAAATAATTTTTCACATTTACTCAATATAAAAAAATTACAATATTTTATATTGAATATGCTTTTCGTACTTACAGCGGTATCTCAATTTGGTCCAAAATTCTTTCTGGAGGTATTTGACCTGTGTTAGACTTCATAAACATTGTAGTTGAAAACGTCAGTTCATGGAGTTGTTTCACCACTGTTTTCTAACGTTCGTTTGTTGAGACAGAGTCTGCTCTGTAGTACAGGCCGGCCTGGAACTTTGCAGTCTCTGGTCTTCTTGGTTTTTGTGTTTTGGTCCTGGGGATTGAGCCCAGACCTTTTACCTGCAGATCATGCTCTCTGCCACCGAGCTACACCCTGGCTCATTTTCTAAAGTTAATCAGGCATGCATTTCATTTATTTTAAGTTTGTTTATATTTGGTACAGAGTTTTGTATAGCCCGTGCCGACCTGGACCTTGCTAAAAGATGACTTTGAACTTTTGCTCTCTTATCCCCACTTCTTCAGTGTTGGGATCTCAGACTTGTGCCACCACACTAGTTTATTAAGTATTCCATCTTAAAAATTGAAATTTAGGCCGGGCGGTGGTGGCGCACGCCTTTAATCCCAGCACTCGGGAGGCAGAGCCAGGCGGATCTCTGTGAGTTCGAGGCCAGCCTGGGCTACCAAGTGAGTTCCAGGAAAGGCGCAAAGCTACACAGAGAAACCCTGTCTCGAAAAACCAAAAAAAAAAAAAAAAAAAAAATTGAAATTTAGTCAGTTAAAGTTAAGAAAAAGAAAAAGGTCTGGTCCTTTGTTATTTTGGTCACATTTCAAATGTCAGATGTGGTTGGTGAATACTGTTGTATAGTACTAATTTCCTGATAGTAGGGCATAACTCCACTGTGAAGCCATTGAAGAGTTTATTCTGGTATTTTTTAAAAAGTATTTATTTATATATATGAATAGAGAGAGGATGCATGGTCAGAGGACAGTTTTCAGGCATTGATTCTTGTCCACTGTGTGGGTTCCTGTGATTGAATTCAGATGGCTGCGCTCTCTTGCTGGCTCAGTGAAAATCAAATATATCATTATATCTTCCTTCTGGGTTCCCATGCTGTAGCCTGGGCTGGTCGTAAATTCTAGATCCTCCTGCCTCAGTCTCTCAAGTGCTGGGATTTTAGGTGTACACCACCATTCACAGCCCCATGCTGTTTTTTATTTTTTGTTTTAATTTTATGTTTGAGTATTTTGTCTGCACGCGAGTGCACTGTGTTTATAAAGTGTGGGTGTAGGCAGAAGACCTCCTGGATCCTAAGTTACCAGCTGTTTTTAGCTACCCTGTGAGTGTTGGGAACCGACCCTGAGTCCTCTGCAGGCTGTTTTTTAACCCCCTGAGGGATGTCAGCATTGTCGGGGTTCCTCTATGCTAACGTTTGCTTCCTTGTTTTTGTCTGCTCTGTTGTGGCCAACCTTGAACTAGCATTTCATGTTGCTTCTTGGGGTACAGGCGAGCATTTAGGGAAGCTGAAATTTCAGTCCTATGGGAGAACTGATGGGAAGGTTCTTCAGAGGTTGAAAAGCAGGGTATTTGGTGGTTTGTTGGTAGCCAAAGGACCAGGTCTTTTGTTTTGACATGGATGACTACAAGGGCGCAGGTGGCTCTTCCTTCTTGGGCAGTTGGGTGGGTTCAGTTTGCAGTTACAATTCTAGCTTGTGTATCTGGGGGAAGAGGGAGGCGAGGCTGAGAGGGAGGGAGGAGAGTGAGAACACTTTTACAAACCCTTTCATTCAGCCCGCAATGGAATGAGTGATGCCCACCCCACTGGAGATGGCAGTTTGCTTTACTCAGCCCACAGACTTAAATGCCAGACCCTCTCAGAAATGACTGTGTGTCTGGACATACTGTTGCTCAGTCACATCAACGTGTAAAGTTAATTGTCCTGGGGATGGCAGGATTTTAGAGAAAAGCTTAGCAATCTAGATTTGTGGTTTTTTTTCACTTTTCAAAGCTAATTTTGAATTCACTTGTATTTAAAGCCACAGGTGAAAGAGTGTATCTTTAGTGGATCTGGTCCTTGGGTTCCCCTAAGTGGAGTCTGGGGGATGGCTTAGTAGGTCAGAATGCTTGGAGGCATGAGGAAGGACATACGTTTGAGTCCCCGGCACCTACATAAAAAGCAGCATGGTTGTGTGCTGCTCTGGTAACCCCAGCACTGTGTGGGGCACAAACAGGATTATTAGGACTTGTTGGCTGCGAGCCCAGCTCCAGGTTTTGTGTCTCACGGGAATAAGGTGGAGGGTAATAGAGCAGGACTCCTGACGCTGGCCTCTGCGTACTCTCCCTAGTGCACACATGTACATGTATCACACACATACTCCATACAAATACATACACAACAGCGTTCTGAACAGAAAAATAATTCGTTTATTATGTCAGGTATACAACTTACCTTGTATGATACCAAGTATTAAAATATACAGCTTTATTTTACTATACACTTGTTTTTATTTTACTATATAAAACAACTTTTACTATGTAACAGCTCTTCTAGAGTTCCCTAGAACACTTGTACCTGTCCTGTAAGGTAACTCATGTTACTGTCAACTCCATTTTACAGGGAAGGAAACTGAGGCTAGAGGAATGATATAATTGATGAGAGAGTCCAGGCAGGAAGTGTTACAAGCCTGGCCGCTCTGCTCCTGTATCATCCTCTCTCACTGTTTCTTCTGTTGCCCTTAATAAGAATCTCTCATTTCCCACCCACCTCCAGTCACTTCCCAGTGGTCAGTGCTGAGGCAAGCGCAGAGGTGGGTGTCATTCCTGCCTCCAGCTTTTGTTGAGATAAGGTCTTGCTGTGACCTTCAGACTGGTTTGAACTCACTTCTTCCCGCCTCAGTCTCTTGAGTATTGAGGTCACAGGCACAGGACACCTGGCAGGCTTGTTTTGGTCTTGTGCATGCAGAAGTGGAGATGTTTGTGACAGCAGTTGTGATAAGTAAAAGATTTCAGTTTGCTTTAATTTTCCTAAATATCTTTCGTGGACATCTTTAGGCAAGATGAAAGAGTATGTAGTCTTTGTCTCTGTGACATGAGCATTTGGCCGAGTTAGCTTCGGTCTCTGAGCTGTTAGAGAAGTAGCTGGGCCACTTCCTGTCCTAATTCCTTTTTCAGAAGGCGGCTCCTGAGAGCTGGGGCCCTGCCGTGGGACAAAGGGGGCAGCAGTGGGGCCCTGGTGTGGAATGGAGTGGGCACCGGGGCCCTGGTGTGGGACGGAGTGGGCACCGGGGCCCTGGTGTGGAATGGAGTGGGCACCGGGGCCCTGGTGTGGGACGGAATGGGCACCGGGGCCCTGCCATGGGATGGAGTGGGCACCAGGGCCCTGGTGTGGGACGGAGTGGGCACCGGGGCCCTGCCATGGGACGGAGTGGGCAGGACTAGGGGAATGTTTTTTCCGACCTTCAGCCCTGTGCTGCTTCCCCATTGCTGCGGTTTGTCCTTTGCGGCGTTTTGTTCTGCTTTTTTCTATTCAGGATCTGACCAAAGATGACATTTGTTATTATTTCTTCTGTTTGTTTTGCCCTGCAGCTGCTTCCCAAGCTCTTTTATTTTTGTCCATCATGGTATTGGTCTTTCAAAAATTCTGGGCTCGTTTTACAGATACTCTTCATATTTTAAAGATTTAAATTTTTATTAACTTTGAGAGAGAGAGAATGCCATGGTGTGCATGTGTAGGGAAATCACATCTCCCCTTCCACCATACAGGTCATGGGGATTGAACTCAGGTCTTTAGGCTTGGTGACAGGTAAGGTACCCTTACCCTCTGAGCCGTCTTGCCAGCCCCAGATATTCTCAGGTTTGATCATTATTGTCCTCTGCTCCACGTGCTTAGATCCAGATTTTTCTGACTGTGCAGGAGTTTGTTTGGTGAAGTTGTGTGCTCGCCAGTGTATCACTGAGGGAAGCATATGGCTGCTGCTGTTTTTACTCTTTACCCAGCTCCCAGATAAATCACACACGGAGGCTTGTTTTCAATTATCAATGCCCAGCCTTAGCTTGGCTTAGTTTCTTGCCAGCTTTCCTTAACTTATTCTGACTACCTTTTGCCTCTGGGCTTTTCCTGTTCTCTTACTTCTGTAAATCTTACTCTGTGGCTGGCTGTGTAGCTTGGTGGCTAGTCCTCCTTCTTTGACTGCTAGATCTTAGCTCTCTCCTCCCAATTTTCTCCTTCTATATATACTCTCTGTCTGCCAGCCCCGCCTATCCTTTCTCCTGCCTTGCTATTGGCCAGTTCTTTATTAGACCATCAGGTGTTTTAGACAGACACAGTAACACAGCTTCACACAGTTAAACAAATGCAACTTAAACAAAAGTAACACACCTTAAACTAATATTCTACTACAATGGCATTATTTTGTATTACTAGTGACTTCAAGTTTGGTCATTTGGTTAAGATAATGTTCATCAGATTGTTTCTTTGTAAAGGTTTATAAACACTCTCTGGAGTGATACTTTGAGATGTATGAGCATCCTGTCTCCCAGTAGTCTCTTTCCTGTACCAACTGATGCTTGTCTGAGTCACTACTCTTAAGGTTTTTGTAAACAGATATTTTTTCATGTTTTTGTTTACATTTATGTGTGTTTTTGTGGGGGGGTGTCTTTGTGTGTCTTTGCAGAGGCCAGAGGAAGACCTTAGGTGTTTTCCTCTATCACCCCACACCTTCACAGCTTCTTGCTGAACCTCAAGCTGATCATTTGTCTAGGCTGGCTGGTCAGTGATCTCAAGAATCCATTTGTCCCTACCTCCCAATTCTGGATTAAGCATAGAGAGCCATGCCCAGCTTTTATGTGCATGCTGGATATTTGAGCTCATATACTGTTTTCACAGCAAGCCTTACTCACTGAGCAATTTCCCCAGTCCCACAAAATTAATTTTCTTTTGAAGCAGGGTTAGCTCAGACTGACCTTGAACTTGATATGTAGCTGAGGATGACCTTGAGTTTCTGTCTCCTGAGTGTCAGGATTATAAATGCTCACCATCACACCTGGTTTATGCAGTGCTGGGGGTCTAACTCAGGGCTTGGAGCTTGCTAGCATTCTACAACCTGGGAGCTACACCGCCAGTTCTGTCTACATTTATGAGCTGGATTTTCTGTAATGAGCTTTTCTGTTTGTAGTGGGCAGAATAATCCCCTGCGCCCAAAAGATGACCATCTCCTCATTCCCGTAACCTGTGACTGTGATGTATTCAAAGGGGAGTGCGGTTATAGATGGAATTAAGGTTCCTCATCAACCCACAAGATCAGGAGATAATTCAGAAGTTCCTTGGAGGGAAGAAGAGGGGTGAGATTGACGAGCTGTGGGAAGGACAACTTCCATGTTGTGTGCCCTTGGGGGCTCAGGGTGGGGAAGGACAGCGGCCAGCCAAGGACTGGAGCATCTAGACATGGCTTATTGAGGAAGGTCTGTAGAGGACTCCTTTATCATCTCGAGGGAGGCCACATGTAAGGGACCTGTAGGATTCTTTAGAATGTTTTACCAACAAGTAGACTGCCAGCTTGCCCTGAAGGGAACAGCATCCAGAGGAAATGAAGCTGCTGTGAGGCCACCACATTCCACAGACAAGAAACACGATGACGACCCTGCTCAGCTGTAGACAAGCGTGAGGCTTACTCCAGAGGTGGAGCCTCAGGCCCATAGGCACACTGCAAATCACAGAGCTCCTCCTAAGACCTGGAGACAAGTGCCAGTTTAACTTGCAGATTTGAATCTATAAATCCATACTAGGACTCTTTTTTTTTTCATCTTTAAATTGTCTGAATTTGAACCAGCCTCCATGTAGCTGGAGTTCTATTTATTGTATTTGTGGAGCAAATAATTTGTTGCAGGGCCACCGGTGGAGAGCAGTTTTGTCCCAAGTGAATCATATTATCATATTATCAAATAATTTGTTTCAGGGCCACTGGTGGAGAACAGTTTTGTCCCAAGTACATCATACTAATATAGATAATGAGATTTGAGAATTTTGAGTTGATAAATTTGGATGAGATTTTTAGACTTTGGGTTGAGTTGATGAGGATGTTGGGATGGGTTGAATTTATTTTGCATGTGAGTGAAGTATGAATCTCTGGAACCTGTATATATAAACCTTTATGGTAAAGGGGAATTAAAGTTGCTAATTGGTTGACCTTCAAGTTAGAGGATTACCCTGGATTAGCCCCAGAGTGTCCAGTTTAATGCATCCAAAGGATTCCTTAACATGGAAGGAGGAGCCAGCAGGGCCAGAGTGATACAAGGTGGGAAAGACTAGACCTGGCATTGTTACCTTTGAAAGACAGGGAGCACAACCACAGAGCACTGAGTGAAAGATAGGGAGTGGGAGCACAGCCACAGAGCACCGAGGGAAAGAATGCAGGTGACCATTGGAAGCTGAATCGTGAAGGACCCAGAGCCCACCCGGAGCCTCCAGAAGGGAACAGCCTGATTGCCATAGCCTTGCTGTAGACTGTGGGGCCTGTGTTCCCATGGGGGGGCTGCACGTTTGTGTTTAAACTGCCCAGCATGGTTGTTAGAACAGCAGAAGCAAACCAACATAGTGCCTCCCTGTCCTGTGCGTGGGATTTACGATTACTTTTGTAGTTGCATTACAGTCTATCTGTTGCTTCGTCACTTTTATGTTAGATTGTCTCAAACTTGTCCCTTGAGAGCCCACTCAAGCTCGTTGTGACATGTTTCTAATCAGTTTTGAACATCTCTGTCTTCTGGGTCTAGCAGGATGGTACAGGCCTCCCAGCTTACAGTCTGCAGCACTCTGCGCTGCTCTTGACATTCCTCTGCAGGAAAACAAATGCATAGGATTCTGCCCTGTTTTTCTTGCAGTGATGTTGTAAAGACAACGTAATGGGGCTGCTGGGAAAAGCTTGTGGTTGGGCTCTAGAAGAAAGCCTGGCTTGTCCACGCCCATCTTTATGATTCAGCTTTGCATAGAGTGCATACCAAGGGTTATAGTAGGCCCCCTATTGTGTCTGTGGGAGCAGCAGGGATTTATGAAGCTTTCCATATAAATTCTTAAAAAACATAGTTGTCTTTGATGATGGGACTGAACATTGTGCTATCTATTCACAAATAGATATCTGCACTGTTCTCATTCAGACTCGTTTAGGATGCAGTCCTTTAAAAGTACTGGTCCGGAGCCAGGTGTTCAGGCTTGTGCCTGTGATTTCAACCCTTGGAGGACTGAGGCCTGAGCTGGGGTAAACTTTGTCTCAAAAAAAAAAAAAAAAATAGCAAAAAGAATTTCTGTACAATTCTTAGCTAACGTTCTCAGTTTGTAGGGGCGTATAGGAAAATTTAGTGTCATAGCACAGAGTAAATGCTCACGTGATTACAGATTTTTCTATCAGACAGGATCAAGGAAAACATTCTGTCTCCAGGGGCCAGTAGGAAATGTTCACAAGGGCAGGAGGCTGGTGCCAAGCTGGCCTGGTAGTATGGGCCTGTCTTAAAGGGGCATTTGGAGGTTCCTGCTGGCTTTTTCCTATTGGAGAGACCTCTGGTCTAAGATGTCTGGTAATCAGCATTCGAGGACATAGAGGGCTGTCTGGAGCAGGGGCCCTTAGCCTTTTAAGGACAGTGGACCTACTTCTCAGTCTAGAAAAGTCTAAGGACGTTTTCCCAGAGTGATGATTTTAAGATGGAAAAGTAGACAAATAGTTAGAAAGGAAATGAATTGTATTGAATTATAGTAATTAAAATATTAAAAAGATAAATAGCTGGATGTGGTGGTGCATGCCTCTGATTCTTGAAGGCAGGAGTACATGTTTGAGGCTAGTATGGACTACACAGCAAGTTTTAGGCCAGCCTAGGCTACTAGTATAGCCTTCTGTCAAGAAACTAAAAAATAAAAATGTAACCCAACCCCCAGATTCAAGACATACATAGTTTTTCTTAGTGCACTGGTTTGCTAACTACCATAACTTGTAAGTACTGTGAACACTGTACCAACTGTGAAGTGAACTCAACGCCTAGCGTCTCTGGTGGCAGGGCCACAGCACTCTTACACTTCCTGCTTTGGTTGCCTACACTCCTCATGGAAGAAAGCATTGCTTTGCTGGTTTGTTTTTTGTATTATTTTTGAGACAGGGTTTCTTTGTGTAGCCCTACTGTCCTGGAACTCAACTTTGAAGACCAGACTGGCCTCGAACTCACAGAGATCCTCCTGCCTCTGCCTCCCAAGTGCAGGGATTAAAGGCGTGCGCCGGTACCGCCTGGAAAGCCTTGTTAAATTCCACCTGGAAAGTAGTGAAAACAGAGATGATGCAGGTCTGCTCCCCTTTCTGTACTGAGTTAGCCCCAGCATCTCTTAGCTTAAGAGCCCTTGCTCTCTGGCCGGCAACATAGCTCAGAGTATGGAGTGCCTGTCCTGCAGGCCTGAGGACCCGAGTTCAACCCCTGGACTCCAAGGAAGGGAGGAGGGACCAGCTGCACAGAGTTGTCCTGTGTCCTCCACACACGCCGTAGTTGCACAAGTCCCCATCACAATCCAATACTGAAAATGCATTTAAAGGAAGCCTTGGCTCTAAGTCTCCTCAACTGATTTAGAGTCACTTTAAGGGCAGCAGTATAACACCATTGAGTGCATTAATCAAGTTTCCATGTTGCTGTTTATTTTTGTCTTTGCAATTCAACTTTCTGGCTACTGAACTTGATTCTGTATTTTTGTTTAGAGCGTTATCATTTGTCTTATAAGATTGTGAGAACGGACAGTCGCCTGGTGCGAAGCATTCTGACAGCCCATGGATTTCATGAAGTAAGCTCATTTTTATGACCTCACCTCACCTGATCGCCTCAAAAGCTGAAATCCTAGCTACCTAACTGACTTTATCCATCTGCAGAGGCCGCGCTAGGAAGCGCATGGGACCAGTGATTAGAGGCTCTGCAGAACTTGGTACTACCAGCAGTTTCTCCTTGTGGTACATGGGAAGCATTTCCACAGCATCCCCTCTCCCCCTTTCTTGTGATGATCTTAGATTTGGGCAGAGTCAACCATCAGGAGTTACCTGATATCTCTTTGGGGTTCTTTGGTTGCACAAAACAGAAGCAGACCCTGTAACTGGAACCAAGACAGAGTTGCAGAGTGCTATGGGGAGGGTGGTTCATAGAAGCAGAGGCTTCCTTAGAAGGGGAGAGGCCACAGCAGCCTCAGGGACTGAAGGGCAGGACTCTCTAGGTTTATCTCAACACACTGCTGTGGAAGTTACTGGACTCCATTCATTGTCCTTGTGCCTTTTTCTGGTGATAGAATTGTTGGGCCAGCTTAGGTCATGGATCTGGTATGGAGAAGAGGGTGGATGGGTGACTGGCAGGTACTTTAATATCCAGGAGCAAATTATCCCCCTAAGAAATCTGCGAAAACGAGATGTTGTCATTGAAAGGGACAGGTACAGATGCTACACAGTCCACCACTACTGAGAGACCACTGATGAAAGTCTGGTCACTAGCTGCTTATTCTAGGTTGGTACCAATAGGGGGCACTTGGGGACCTCATGCTGTTCATGTCCTGTCCCGTTGCTTTTCTGTCTCCAGCATTTGTCATTGTCCTAGTGTGTTATATGGGCAGAGTACACAATTAATAATGAATGGACAAATGAATTCTAATGAATGATTAAAGAAAATCTAGGGTTTAAAACTTTTTCTTAGATTTACTGTTCTAGTTTTTAATTACGTGTCTGTGTGTGGAGGTATGCATGAGAGTGTAGGTGCCCAGAGAGGCCGGAGGCATCAGCGCCCCCTCTACCTGGAGTTGTAGGTGGTTATGAGCCACCCAGTGTAGGTGCTGGGAATTGAACTTAGGTCCTTCCCAAGAACAGTACATACTCTTAACCACCAAGTCCTCCAGGTCTGGCTTTAGTTTTGATCTACAAGGACATAAGGGAGGTCTGAGAAAAAGGAGTCTGGAGTGCAGTTTTGAGGCATACTGTGATATGTAAGTGTATTAGACATCATTGACTTGTTCAGAAGGGTTGATTTATTTTATTGGTTGTGTTTGGGGCCTCCCTGCTCTCCCTTTCTTTAACCCTCATTACATGGTTTGCTGTGCTACTCTGCTGCAATAATGGGCTTGTATGTAGTAACTGGGTCATGCCGAGAGTCCTCTGTAGATGAGAAACCGTTGACCTTCTCTGTCACTGCTCCTCTGGAAACAGGCTGCTGCTTATTTTTGTTTGTTTGTTTTCCATGTGTCTTCTGTGACTAGGTTCACCCGAGCAGCACTGACTATAACCTGATGTGGACAGGATCCCACCTGAAGCCCTTCTTACTTCGAACCCTTTCTGAAGCACAGAAAGTTAATCACTTCCCCAGGTAATGGGCCTCTAGGTGTTTTGCAGGTTTAAAGGTAGCTGTCATCGGAACGTGTGGCCAGAGGAGAGGTGTCATGTTCTTAGGGGAATGGAAGAAGAAGGAACTTGGCAAGTGCCATAGCCCATACTGGAGGCTGAGGTGTTCATGTCCCTGGGAGGTGGAGACTCTTGAAGGGCTATAGTGATGTGAAAGGTTTTAAAGAGACATTTTCCAATGCTCTTTCCTAAAGTTGAGGTTGTTCATAGCATCTTCAGTGGGGGAGGTCTCCTTTTTCACCTTCCTTTCACACACATTTTCATTTCTACTAAAGAATGACTCAACTCCTATCTTAATATGCTGCATTGTCCTTAGGCATATAGCTTTAGGGTTCCAAGCTAGGTGTGATGGCACATGCTCATAAATCCTTGCACTTGGGACATAGAGCAGGAGGCTGAATTCATGCCTGCCTTGGTTCCAGAACAAATCAAGTCCAGCTTAGACTATTATAGATGCAGTTCTAAACGGTCTTATTAAATAAGAAACACAGAGCCAAATGCAGAGTTAAAAGCCCAGAGATCGAGCAGTAGCCAAGAGCTAAGACCACCTTATCTTACCACTCGCTGCCGTCCTTCCCCTGAGAGAGAGACCTTCGTCCTGTGTGACTTGTCTTTTTATTGCCTTTCTGTTCTGCCTTCTCATTGGCTCTAAACCCAACCACATGATTTCCTCATCACTGTCTGTCTATACAGACCTCCAGGTCTCTATGGTTGGTACTGAGATTAAAGGTTCGGGTCACCTTATGTTGGATGTGTCCTTGACCACGGAGACTCTGCCTGCCATGTGATCGGATTAAGGGCATGTGCTACCACCGCCTGACTCCCGCTTATGGCTCGCTCTGGCTTCTGATCTCCAGGCAACTTTATTAACATACAAATAAAATCACATTTCAGCACAAATAAAATATCACCATAGACTATATGAGACTCTGTCTCAAAAAAAACAGAAGAAGAAAATTAGGATCCCAAAGACACAACAAACAAATTGAGATCAGATTCCAGTGACAGCATAACACTTCCTCCTTATGTGAAGGTGATTTCCATGTTTGTTTTACAAATTTGAGAGATAACATTGGTTGTTGTAGCCAGTCTTTCCCTGTCCCACCAGCCAGCTCCTAAATAACAACACTGAGACTTATTATTAATCATGAATCCAATAGCTTAGGCTTGTTTCTAACTAGCTCTTATAACTTAAATTAACCCATATCTTTCAGTCTACATTCTTTTATGTGGCTTGGTTACCTGTACTCTGTATTACCCATGTTGCTTCCTCTGCGTCTCCTGGCATCTCCTCCCTTCTTCCCAGTGTTCTCTCTGCCTGGAAATCCTGCATAGCTATGGGCCGTCCAGCTTCTTATTAAACCAATCAGAATGACACATCTTCACAGTCCACAAAAAGATTATTCCACAACAGGTTGTCAGCTGATAGATCATTAATTTTAATGACAGATCATTTTGTGTTTGTTTATTTTGGAACAGGGTCTCATACTGTAGCTCTGTTAGATAAAGTCTCGGATATTTAAGGTATTTTATTCTTATAGTCTAAAATTTTGAGTATATTTATAAAAAGTTAGGCTTAAACATCTTTTATATTTATGTTCAAAATCTGTTTTAAAACAGATTTTATACTTGTAAATCAGGTTTTAAAAAACCCATTTGGAATAAAGATCATAGATGTAAGTTCTAAACATAAACCCCACATAAAGGAAATCGTGATGATCTTTGCTTAGACAAAGGTTTCTTAGCTAGAACAAAGCTTGATGCATAAAAGACAAAAACACAAGGGGACTTCACCAGAGCGGGAAACAAATCATAGTCTGGAGAAGTATTTATGAACATGTCTCTGATTTAAGAGTTTGTATCCAAAGTATATCACAAATTCTGATAACTTAGTAGTAAGAAAACAATCTTAGTTTTCAAAATGGAAAAAAGATTAGTGGATACTTCTATGAGTGTGTGTGTGTGTGTGTGTGTGTGTGTGTGTGTGTGTAGTTAAACAAATTTATAAAAATAGGGAAAACTTTAAATGGATATATCAAGGAAAATTTATGTGTGGTCAGTTAAAGATATTCAGCATCGTTAGTCAGTAGTGGAATACAAATTCCAATCACTTGAGGTACTGATACACACCTATTCAAGCGGCTTTGAACATCAGACCACACTAAGTGCTTCTAGCTGGGGTACATGGTGACTGGCACGCTAGTACATTGCTGGTGAGCGTGCAAAGTGGTACAACCACCTCGGATACCTGGAAATTGTGAAATATCTTAGTCTTGATTTTTATCTTCTAGAATCGCCAGAGTGTCTTTTTATATGCTAACCAATTGCCTGGTGACTGGCAGGCTCTAGGTGGTTTCAGGATGTTCACAGGCTATAGGAAAGGCTGAATCCTGGTAAGAAGGTTGGCGTTTCAATCTGCCCTTCAGCCTTCAGGAAGGCGGGGAAGGGTTGAAGTTTTAACATGATCACCAGTGACCAGCGACTTAGTCGTACCTACTTAGTGATGCTTCCATTACTAGCCCCAAAGGACTAAGTTTGGAGAGCTGGATAGCTGAACATGTGGAGGTCCTGGCAGGTACAGTATCCCCTGCTCTGTATCCCCTCCTCCACATCTCATCCATGTACATGTCTTTAATCTGCACTCTTTGTAATAGGCTTTACAGTCAACCAGTGTGTTTTACTGAGTTCAGTTGTCTACTCACGCAAACTCATCAAACCCAAAGAAAAGGTCTGGGGTGACTGGTGAGAAGCACAGATAAAACAGTCTGCCACTTAGAACTAGGGTCAGGCTTGGGGACTGAGCCTTCATCCTGAGGGATCGGATGCCACCTCCAGGTAGACAGTGTCAGAACTGAATTAGAGGACACCCAGGGGCATCTGCAGTGGGAAAGCCCTCCCTCCCCTCCAAGCTGGTGTCAGGAGTGTTGAGTAATTAGGTGGAGCTGCGAGTGGAGACTAGGAAAACGCGTTGGTATTTCCTCCATATCTCAGAATATGGTAGGAGAAACTGAGCCTGTTTTTTCCAGTATCCTCAGAATAACTGCTGGCAGTTCTTATAAAGTTAAACATGTACTTCTGTGGTGAATGTAAAATGTGTCTGTAAATTCTTTGACACTTCCTTCAAAAGGTTGAGCTAAATTTTTCTGTTCTTGAGTGTCAACCAGACTTAGGGATTTGCCTCTAACAAATGGAATGTGGCAGAAGTGGTGCAATGCCTTGTTGGAGACTAGGTCATAACAGACATTGCAACCTCTTCCTCAGATCAGTGGGCCCAGGAGAAGTCAGCAGCATGTCATGAAAGTGTGCAGCCTGTGGAAGGGTTCGCCTGAGGAACTGAAGCCTCTCATTGGCAGCCAGCTCAGTACCTGTGAGCATCCTGAACAGTGCGTGCTCCATCCTAGCTGGGCCTGATGATGGCAGTGTAGGCACGCATCTGGACTGTAACCTCATCAGATGTCTGAGACAGAACTACCCAGTTCTGTCATCCCACATTGCTGGCCCACAGAAACTGACATCATAAATGTGAACTACTATTTTAAGCTGCTATATTTTGGGGTTGTTTATTATCTAGCAATAGATAACTTGGTAAACTACATAGCAGGCCCACACCTGGGAAAATGGAAATGTTTGTATAAAAATTCGATGTTTATATAAAAGTCTATATGTAAGTGCTTTCAAGCAACTTTATTCACAATCTTCTCTAAACTGGAAGTAATCCAGATGTCCTTCAACTGTTGAAAAGATAAACAAACTTGTGGTACATCCACACCACAACTTATACTGAACACATAAAAGAATAAAATACTAATATATGCAACCAATAGGGATAAAGCTGAGATGTTTCATGCTCAGAAGAAAGGATACATAGTACATGATCCTGCTTATCTGTTTGGAAAGAAGTGAAAACAGATGTTTGCCCTGTGTCTGGCAGCGATCGAAAGAACTGACTAAGGGAATTGAAGCTACTTTTGGATATTAGTATTGTCCTGGATTTTGATTCTGGTGGACACTACCTAATCAACACATCAGAATTACACACGGAAAATGGGGGATTTTATTCTACAAGTGAATAAATCTGATCAAAAATGTCTATTTGAGGAAAATGTTTAATAAGGCTTTTGGAGTGGCAGCATGATAGATTTGGGATAATCTACTGTCTTTAGTAACTGCTTCAGAACTCAGTGCTTTGAGCTCTTCACAGTGTGGTAACTGAGGAAACCTTTGTAGGTATAATTCACTGAAATGGAAAAAAATTTCTTGCTTTGCAGGTCATATGAACTAACCCGGAAGGACCGCCTGTACAAAAACATCATTCGAATGCAACACACGCATGGATTCAAGGCTTTCCACATCCTCCCTCAGACCTTCCTCCTGCCAGCTGAGTACGCGGAGTTCTGTAGTAAGTGCTCACTGAGGGGGCCCTAGCATCTGGACTTGACATTGCTGATCTTCCAGCTAGCTGGGGCTTTCCAGATCTTTGAACAATTTGTGCTTAATTGGGAAGAGCAGTTATAAACATAAAATTGAAATTACTTATATTTGGATGGTGCTCTTCTATGTTTAATTTGCGGTAGGGTGACAGTAATCATTTATGTAAGGACACATTGGTGTCATCCAGGCACATCCTGTCTTGGTTATTTTTGCCCGTTTGTCTCTTCACTGATGAGAGTCAGTATGTGTTGAGGCATCTTGTTCCTGTGAACTACGTGTTTTCTTTGTGGTGTCTCTTCTCCATTTCCTACTACAACGTCTTGCTGCCTTGACGTTTGGACTTACGTCCTTTGGAGAACAAGTGTCATGTCTTTAAAATTTGTACTTGCTCGTTGGCCTTTCGAGATGGGTTCACTGTGTGTCTCCAGCTGGCCTAGAAGTTGCTATGTCTGTAGCCCAGGCTGGCCTCGAACTACAGAGTTCCACCTGCTTCTGCCTCCCGAGTGCTGAGACCGGAGGCTGCCACCGGGGCCAGCATCGCGGCTTTAGTTGTGAAGCGTTTGGTGGTCATCCTAATAAAAACTATGCATAGGCATCTGTCTAACGGGGATCTGACTGTCAGCTGAAGTGCTGGTAAACTGAAGGAACATGCGGCCTGACCCAGTCTGTAATGGATTCTGGTTGCTTTGGCCTCACTGGACTCACCTTCCCGGGCCTGGCTGAGCAGCTGGGTTGTTTCCAGCTCTCCCCCTCACACCAGACCCTGACTCCAGTAGGTGTGATGTAAGGAGAGTCCAGAGCACAGGGCAGGTAGGCACATGTGAATGGCAGCCATGATCATAGGCTAATGGTGAACGACATGAAGGGCTCCTAATACTCATCCTCGAGGGAACTCCTCTTGAAGTTTGAAGGAGTCGAGTTTGAATTTCTTAGTCCTTTGTCACTTCTTCCTCCTCCGATGCGGTCCTCCCGCCCTGGGGGCAGCGGCAGAAGGAGGGTTGGGATCTTGATAGAGGATGGCACAGGGTGGGCTCCACTGCCAGCTCCTGCCTGCCTGCCGTGTTGCAGTGGAACTGTGTCTTCAGCCAGTCATTCCAACCCTCCCAAGTTCTGCTGTACCAAACTGACCCTGAGAGACACAGCGCCACCACATTTAGACCCAGCACATGCAGCAAGTGGTGTGCCCGAGCACCAGTGCAAATCACCGGCTTCTGTTTCCGCCTGCAGACCACAGCGGGGACTTCTTTTCTTCACAGCAGGAAGAGCAGGGTAGGAAAGATGTGCAGTGAAGAGGGATCCTCTTGCAGGGCGTCAGGCATTCTGAGCTGCTGGTGCAGGGTTTCTGGCTTCTGTTCGACACTTAACACCATGACTGAAAAGTCCAGTGTTGTCAGGCCAGTCGTGTTCCCAAGTTCCCATTGGTGGAGCAGAAAGCTGCCTTTTCATACTAGCCATTTCCTCCTCAAAGAGACAATCCTTTTGTTCTAGAATCTCTTTCAAAGAACCTTCTTTTTCCTCGGTGTCCCTCAAGCACATGCAACTTTGAAATTCTGTTCATTGTTAGTTGGCTTAGTTGACTGTAGGCAGTAGGAGATTTTTGAGAAGAACAGAGATGGAAACACTAGCCAGCAGTGGGTACCATGGAATAAAGAAGCCGCGAGAAGACGAAGTGGTGGTTTGGAAGGTCCAAATAGGCCTCCAAAGATGTGAGTTAGAGAAGCTCTGAGGATCACTGAGACCTCAGGGAGGGGCTTTGGGGGGTAGTGAGGGTGGTTGCCCAGGCTGGCCTCAAACTCCTGGGCCCTAGCAGTCCTGCTTCAGTTGAGATTACAGGTAGGAACAACTACTGTCCCACCGGGACTTGTAAGTCTAAGCAAGAATATAACCAGGAACATACAAGAGGAGCTATGACAGGAAAGAGGCATGTTCACTTTGGACATGGTGTACATTTGACATGCCGTGGGGGAAAGCATGCAGTGATGTTTTGCAGACAGCTATAAAAGCAACTCTGAGTTTGGCTAAAGATACCGATTCTGGAGGTTCCAGATGAAAGTGATGACCGAGAGATCCAAGAAGACAGAGAAGCTGACCCACAGAGAGCCGGGTGGAAGAACATGGGAGGGAGGTCTCAGAAGAGGCGTGGCTCAAGTCACCGAGTCCACTTCAGAAAGGAGCTGGGCGTGTCTTCCCTAAAAGGAGGGAGGGAAGAAGGCCCAGTGCTGGCCGGGTAAGACTTGGCATGGAGAAGAAAGCGTGCGAGGTTCATGTGATGAATTCCCAGCCTGCGGAGAAAGGAGGGTAGTATACTGGGCTTATGCCAAGGGTGAGGGCAAAGTGTGGGTTTATGTTTCTTAAATGGGCAGGAAGGTCCTGACAGGGCCTTTGATGGGATTGAGCAGGACGTAAGGCTTTTCAGAGACACTGGGAAGATGAGCCAAGGTGATCTCAAGATGATTAGCTTTTTGTCATAATAAGAAAAAGTCTTAAGTTCATATGTGGAAAGATTGAGCCCGGGAGCCAGTCACTGTAGCCGAGAGATGAAAGCCTGAGGGTCGCCTGAATTGTTGGGAGTCGACAGTGAGCAGGGCTCGGAGCCCACAGCACAGATCCTCTAGGTTCCCGGAGCCTCATTTCCAGTTATGTTTATTAGAACTGAAGGTGTGTGACCCGAGACTACTACAGCCATTTCCCTCAAGCAGACCACGGTGAGGCAGGAAGACGAGGCTGACAAGCAGAGCTTCCTCCCGGAACTCAGTTCTGTGGCATCTCTGCTGATGATGGAGACTGAGAAATAGTTCTGAGGTGTGAACACAGTTGTGGTATCATGCAGTTTAGTGAAGACACTCAGATTTCAATGCAGAATGTATATTTCTAGGACCATAATTTTAAAAGAGATCTTAGTAAATGCTATGAAAGCCGTCATTTTGAAGACAAGACTATGGAGTTTAAGAACAGTGTCCAATAGCATCATCATACCTGAAAAACTGAAGCTGCTCCTGCTCCTGGCTGAGTGTCCTTTCCACTGTACTGACCACGCTGTCACTGGAACTGGAAGGTGATGGAAAGGCCTGTCGAAGTTGTCTCTAATGTCTCCATCCAAGCAGACTGCTCCAACCTCTGCCCTGCTTTTGCCTCTGATTTTCTTGCTTCTTGCTTTTTTTTTTTTTAACATGTGCAAAAGAAATAGATCTTTGTTCTAAAATATCACAAATCAGTGTGAAAACGCAGCACAGAAGATGAATCCTGACACTAGAACTCACAGACCATGCCAGGAATTCAAATTTTTAATGAAAAAACAACCTGTTTTCCTTGCAGTGTTGAGGACTGAACACATTCCGTGCATGCTGTGGAAGTGTGCGACTCCTGAGCCACCTCCTGAGCCCAGAATGCTAGCTTCCCAGAAAACGAGTTCACAAAGCAGGGTCCATCGAGCAGCATGCTGGTAGCAAATGCTGCATGTAGCTAGACTTACCTTCTTCTGAAAAGGAGTTTTCAACATCTGGTGGTGCTGTGGAGGGTATTGTCTCCAGGCAGCATTGGTCATCTTCTTAGACGTTTTATAGCACCCAACACTTCCTAACTCTGAGTGTCTGTAAGCTTCTTTACTGTGTCTGTTTGCTAGCCTACACTTTGTGAGGTAGAAGACTATTTTCCGACTGTATATCCCACTCTAGGAAACTGCTTGACAGATGATGAATGCATGGTGCTTAGAAAATTTAATTTGTTTTTGTTTTTATATTAATAGCTTCTTGTCTTAGCTTCTCTTCTTTTGGTGTGGCAAAATCATCTACAAAAGCAACTCAAGGGAGAAAGGTGTGTTTTGTCTTGCAGTTCCAGAGGATACAGTTCACCGCGCGGGAGAAACTGGTAGGGAGGAAGAGGCTGTGGTTGGAGCAGGAAGCTGACTGGTCACATTGCCTCTACACTCAGGAAATAAAGAGTGAACAGGAAGTGGGACTGGGCTGTAACGCCTCAAGGCCCACCCTCAGTGACTCACTTCCTCCAGTGAGGCGCTACCTCCATGAGGTTTCCATAACTTTTCCAAACAGTGCCACTGGCCGGGGACCAAGTGTTTGAACTGAGCCTATGTGGGGACATGTCGTATTCAAAGCACAACGTGCTCTGTCTCATGGCTTCCTCAGAAACCTAAAGACAAAGATACTTTGTCTTTAGTGGCCTCATTTTATTTAGATTTCATTTTTTCTCAGATGTAACTATAAACTTTTCTTCTATAGCACTATTTTGATATGATATAAATTACGTTTTTCGAAAGAGTAATATATTCTTTTTTTTTTTTTTTTTGAGCTGAGGACCGAACCCAGGGCTTGCGCTTTCTAGGCAAGCGCTCTACCACTGAGCTAAATCCCCAACCCCGAAAGTGTAATATATTTCCATGGTGTAAAACTATATAAAACAGTAACCAGGGAAGAAGCCTCTTTTTTTTTTTTTAATTTATTTTTATGTGCATTGGTGTTTTGCCTGTGTGTGTGCTTGTGAAAGGGTATCAGATCCCAGACAGTTGTGAGCTGTCGTGTGGGTGCTGGGAATGGAACCCGGGTCCTCTGGAAGAGTTATCAGTACTCTTAAGCACTGAGCCATGTCTCCAGCCGCAAGAGCAAGAAGCCTCTTTTGGTTCATAGGTCTCTCAGCTGTCTCCCTGGGGCTCACTGGTGCTTGCTGCTAGTTTGTGCATGTCTTTCTGGAGACGTTCTCGAATGTCTAGAGATGTCCATCAGCTGGAGTGTGTCTGGGTAGGGAGGGAAGCATGCAGTAGCTATTGCCTTGTGCCTTTTTTCCTTCCGTGGATCGTTCAACATCAGTCAATTAATGATATTCTCATTGTGTACGCTTGTTGAAGGTTCTCTCGTGTAGATCAGGTGCCTGCAAATGCAGCCTTTGAGTTATTCCGTCCTCTGCCTGTTTGCAGCCATCCCTGTGAGTTAAGGATGCTTTTTACATCTTCAAATGGTTAATGTCCAGATGACTGTAGCTTCGTGGCATATGGAAATGGCATGAAAAATTCAGTGTATAAATGAGGTTCTGTGGGAACATGGCCACTGTCCTTTGAGGATTATGTGTTTTCAAGCTGCAGCAATAGAGTTGAACTCTTACAACAAAGTTTGCATTTCCTATAAAACCAAAATTGCATATGGTCCAGATTTTCATAGTTTGCAGCCCCTCATGTAGATATGATAGAGTAGATTTAATTAATCTCTTGCTTTTATAGCATAGCATGGGATAACTTTACACACACACACACACAGAATTTAAAAGTAAATCTTTAAAAATCCTACTGTGTGTGTGTGTGTGTGTGTGTGTGTGTGTGTGTGTGTGTGTGAATGTCAAGTGTATGCAGGCATCTGAGGAGGCCAGAAGAAGAGTTCCTGGCGTTGGAGTTCCAAGAGGTTGTGAGCCACCCAACATGGGTGCTGGGAACTAGACAGATGCTCTGGAGGAGCAGCAAGTGCTCCTAGCTGCTGAACCATGTTTCCAGCCCCTGTATATGTTCTGCACACTTACGAACAGAGGTAGAAGATACAATTCTAAACCTATTTATATCTGGATACTTTAGATTCTGCATGGTACTTTTTTCCTTTGCCTGCGAATTCTGTTAAATTCCATCCAGGGAAAAGGCAAGATGGGGAAGGGTGGACAAAGGTGCCCAGGTCCCTCCCCTAGTCTCTTCAGGTAAAGTGGGTTGTGGTACTGACAAAGTCAAGTTCCTGTTTGGAGCATAAAAAGGGCTTTGGCTCCTGCCGAGGGGAGAGGGAAGAGGAGGCTGGTGAGTGGTCTGGGAAGATATGGTGCCCTGGGGCTGTTGCTGGGGCCAGGCACTTGGTTGCTGGAGTCCCGAGGTCTGCCTGGGTGGGACCCTGCTCAGAGTTAGGGGACGTTTGTGTCTACGTGGGAAGAGCAGAGGTGGGATTAACACACTCGGATGGCAGCACTTGGCCTTTTAATAACTCAAACCAGAGACCATAAACTTGAGGGAACTTTATTGGGTTTATGCTTTTGTGTTCTGGATAAAATGATGTTATTCTGATGTAAAACAGCTGGGCGTTTGAGAGGCCCAGAAACACTTTCACTCACTTGATTTTATTTCTTCACACACCGCACTCTCTTTCAGAGCAGAAAAATAGCAAGACACCAGTACCTGAGTTTTCAGCCCTTCCTTTCCCTTTCCTTTCTTCCAGACAGTGGGTGTGGGGCTTCATCAGAAGAAGAAAGGACTGCCGTAGAGTGGAGATTGCCACCAGCTCTCTCTTTCCTGGGGTTTCCCTCAGCAGTACACCACCCCCACCCTAGGACATTCCCCAAGTGGAAGGCAGAGCCCTTGGCTTCTCCCTAGACCATGCAGGAGTCCTGGGGAGTCTCAGTGCCAGCTTTCTGCTGTCTCTTCTTACGGCCCAAAGAACTGAAGCTGGATACCAGGCAGACCCTTTGTACTTGTAAATCATGATGCTTCCTTGCCCTAACACTCTGCCTGGTTTATGAGATGTGAAGACTTATTCACAGGAAGTAACTGTATTTGGAGATAAAGTAAAAAACTCAGTTGTCTCTATCTCCTGGCAGTCTTTCAGTTAATGAAAATGAGATTTTCAGTTTCCCGAAGGTCGTTTTTGGTAACTGACTAACATTCAGATTTGACCTTGTTTCCGTCCTTATGTAAGGAAGAGGAAATAGCAGAAGATAGACTATGTGAGTAATTTGCTATCCTCTTCCCCTTCCCTCTTTTTCCGTTTCTTCCTGCCCTATTTCCCTTTTTAAGGTTTCTCTGAAAACATAGACGATGAGTTGTTGCTCCCAGCTGGAGATCTGGAAGGTTCTTTGGGTACCTAAGAGATTACTATTGTTGCAGTTGAAGATAATAAACTCATGCGCCTTCTTCTCTTTGTTTTTCTCTTCCCTTTTTATCTCCCAATATTTTGAGCAGATTCATATTCAAAGGACCGGGGACCTTGGATAGTAAAACCAGTGGCCTCTTCTAGGGGGCGGGGCGTCTACTTGATCAACAATGTAAGTATGCAGAGAGGGCCGGCCTGGCACTTAGGTGAGCGGTATTTCCTTCTGCACTGAGGTCAGAAGTGAGTGGAAGCTGGGTGTGCACTGGCTGCTCTTCACTCTGCTGGGAGCCTCCTTCCTTGCTGGGACACACGTAGTCCATGGCCAAAATGCCACTTGCTAGATGTGTTTTGGGGGGAAGGCAGGCAGCCTTTTGTAGTAGCACAAAAGAGGTGTCTTCTCTCAGCATGCTGTCCCGTCAGCTCCTGAGCATCCAGCTGTCCATCAGTGGGTCATTGCTGCCTCTCTCTCTCCTTCTCTTCCTTCTCCTGCTCTTCTCTTTTATTTTCCTTTCCTTCAGAGGCCGCCAATAGCTTGATCCTTGGCAAATTCCTCATTAAATGTTGTTTGAACAATTAATACAGGACGGGGGCATGGCTGAGTGGTAAGAGGCCCTGTCTAGCATGCACGAGGCTCTGGGGTCAATCCTCAGTGCCACCATCATCATCATCATCATCATCATCATCATCATCATCATCATCATAATATAATAATAATAATACGAGGCTCTGAGGTCAATCCTCAGTGCCATAATAATAATAATAATAATAATAATAACAACAACAACAACAACAACAACAACACAAACAAGTAAGTAAAATAAAATGCCAACTCCAGTCTCACTTGCTGGACTTCCCATAACACAGTTGATTTTATATTTCTTCTTTCCTCAGATTCTTACTATATTTGGTAATTCCCCTGATTTACATTTATTACACCCATATCACTCCTACCTGTCCTTCTGTAGTCCATCTCTTAAGTTTAATTGGTTTTAGATTTTATGAGTTGTATAACATTTACAATTCTTTTTAATAACTGTGATTTCTCCTCCTTTATAAGTTCATTGAAAACTTAAGCTCAGTAGAAATAGACTGTAGGATTAGGATTCTCAAATTTAACCAGCATTTAAATCCAAACTGATTGATTTATTTATTTCTTTTCCTTCTGGACATTTGGTGGGTGCTATCTATTTTTCATTTACTTTGGGTAAAAGTATCCTTCTTTGTCTCTTTTCCTATTTTCCTTCTTTTTCTCATGTGGATATTTGTATGGTGTGTGCATATTTGTATGTTTTTTTCCATGGGAGCATGTGTGGAGGCCCAAGATTGGTATCTAGCATCTTGGATTGCTCTTTCACTGTATTCCCGGAAGTGGTCTTTCCGTCAGGCTCAGCGTTTGTCAGGGCTCATTGTTAGTGTTCATGGCTCTGTCTCTGCTTCTGCTGCACTCACTGGGCGTTCCCATGGCTCCTGAGGATCTGAGCTCCTGTCCTTTGCTTGTACAGCAAGCCTTACCCACTAAGTCGTCTCCTAGGCCTCTGTCTCCATTTGTTGTCCCCTGTTTAAAGAGCCCTGGGTCTTTTCCTCCATTGGCTATATACTGAATTTCCAGGGATGCTTATTTTCTGATTTTCATCTGTACTCCTATTTATCATTGTACATGAGATACCCACATTTGCAAGGATACCACTAAAATGTTATTGAAACACTCTTCTGTTCTTGCCTTTTTATTGGGATTGTCTTTCTTTCTGATGGAGGATTTTTCTCAAGTTTGAGAATCCTTAGATATTAGCTATTTTATAAGTGAAACTGGAGGCTGTGAGCTTCCCTATGATGTAATGTTGTACCCCCCCCCCCATACCTCTCCTGGTAAGGGTGAAGCATGCTGACCATTGGCTTCCATAGGTAGGTTTGGGTGAAGAGTGTGTCTTCTACCTTCCGAGACAGGGAGGGCTCTCCTGTGGGGAGAAGCTTATGGTGAGTTCCATCTTGGGCAAAGTTACTTTTTTTTCTCTTTTTAATGCCTGTTGGGGATAGAGCGGCTTCAGGCCCTTTTCTCCTCCGTGAGAACCCTGCACCTGTATAAAAGGCCTTTAAGCACCACCTTAGATTTGATCTTCTGATGTCTATGCTACCGCTTGGGGTGTTGGAGAACTCCCGCGGCCTCACTGTCCCATTCTTGTTCCTTGGCCCACCCTACTCTTGTTCATGCTGACTGCCAGCCTGTACCTTTGCAGGGGCCTCTGGGAATCTTCATTACCTGGTATTTGGGGCTGGGGCTCACACTGCTCTGCTCTGTTTTTGTTTTTCCCTTGATCTTATCTGCTCCCTGTCTTTGAAGATTTACTTAGATGTTTGATCTATTCATGCTCCTTTTGCTTTTTTTCTAGTCTTTGTTATTATTTCATTCCTTTGAAAATATCCTTTCTTTCTTTCCAGTGATCTCTGGAAGGAAAGGTTGGGGTAGAAAACGTCGTGTGTGTGTGTGTGTGTGTGTGTGTGTGTGTGTGTGTGTGTGTGTGGTCAGTACTCCATCTTAAATTTCCCAGTTATTATTTTCACATTGAGCTATTATCTATGTGTGCAAGAAAGGAACTTTGTAAAGTCTTTCATTTGGAAAGTCCTCAGGATCAGTCTGGATCCATGTCCAGTGAACAGTTATGGCCGGACTGTTCTTGCTGGAGAAGTGATAGACAGACTCGAGTTCTGGCAGAGCAGCTACTACAGCATCAGGCCCCAGCCACAGGTCCTGCCTGGTACCTGGAGCCCCTCGGCCCTGGGTGACATAAAGCATGGTGGCATGCCGTGGCTCTCTCTTGTCTCTGTGACCTTGGCATAAGGCTCCTATCAGACAGTCTTGCCTTCAGCTGTGTGCCAGGAGCGCAGTGTTGTTTGAATTGCAAGGACGGCGCTAGTTTGGGTTTGGGTTTTCGCTGCCAAATGGAATTGCTCTTGAGAGTCAGCTACGGTTCAAGTTTGCTTTTTATTTTCTTAGACACGAGTCACAGAGAATAGGATCTATTCCCAGCTCATCTGAGGCTTTTTTCTTTTGGAATGATCTTTTGCCCTAGTGATTTGTTCTTTTAAAGCTAACATCATAAAGAATAGAAAAGCTAAACTTTCCTTAATGGAGCTGGGAACCTCTTGCTCCAACCCTTCACTGAGGCCGAGGCTCATAAAGGGAATGACGCGTCTTTAGGGAATGCGCGGTTGGCAGCCTATGTAAGAGCCGCTTTCTCCCTCCCACCTCTCCACGGGCTCAGTCCCTTGAGACCCCCTGCATAGATCAAAGTGCTTGGCTAGACCTTTGCCAGCTCCCCCCCCCCCCCCCCCCACACACACACACTGGTGAAGCTTTGGAACGAAACGGATTCTTTTAGGTATTTAGTGGAGGTGCCAGACAGAAGTCTGGGCAGATGCCAGCGTGCACAGGAGAGCTGGTAACATGCAGGTCCAGTGGGAGCGTATTCCCATTTCACCCCGAAACTGGAATTTTATCACCTTCTACCCAGACCTACAAACTGCACCGTTAATCTTCCTTGCTCCTTCACTGCCCCTTCTTTCCATACCTGGACCCTTTCCCTGGAATATGTGACCCATTAGCCAATGGATGAAGTAACTCTTTCCAAGGCCGCTGCTGCCTGCTTTTCTACGGCGGGAGGGAGAAGGAACACTGAGGGAAAGGGTCGTGCAGAACTCAGGAGTGGGGGAGGGCGCTGCAGGGCACCAGAGATGGATGGTGGGGTCAGTCCCTCACTGCCCACCAGCGTGAGAAGACCTTAGTAAAACCTCTCTGTAGTTGTCATAACCTACTGGAAAACAGCCACAAAAGCAACTTTTTACCGTAAAGAGAGCAGGAAAAAGGAAAGAGAAAGGGTGCCTTTTGTGCAGCGCCGAAGGGAGCTTTGTGAACTCCTGCCCGGGGAAACATCTTAGGGGCTTGGCTGACAGGGCTCTTAGTGATGTGCTCTTATCTAGAAATGCAGCGCAAAGGAACAGAGCTGTTTACTCCAGCTTCTTCAGTAACCTGCCCAAATGCCATACTTCCCCAACTTAGGATATTGAAATTGAGGTGGGGGAAGACCTGGTGTTTTCTGATTAAGGTAGGAATTTCACTGCTGAGGTCTAATTCAGTCATCCTGTGTCATCCATTATCCGTGGTTCTATTAATAGACATCCTGAGATTGCGAAGTACCCAAAGACTTAGGTCATACTCCTCACCCCGTCCTCCCTGTGTGGATAATCCCATCTTCCCCTGGTTTTTTTTTATCTTTGCATGTATTATCTTATGTTCTGTGTGCTTCTTATTGTTTGAC
Source organism: Peromyscus californicus insignis (assembly GCF_007827085.1). Lineage (NCBI taxonomy): Eukaryota > Metazoa > Chordata > Mammalia > Rodentia > Cricetidae > Peromyscus > Peromyscus californicus. The sequence goes on along the minus strand of NW_026294447.1, from coordinate 69,475,761 downwards.
AATTATTTAGGAAGTGCTGGCTGTGTGCCGGATATTATCATTCCTTAAAAGCTTTGGCGAAATTCTAATTATTTTATATCTTCTAGTTCTTCGGTGTCTTCGCTGTATTGCTCTGGCATGTGGCATGTTCTGGCATGTGGAGATGACTATTGTCGAGTTGTGGAATTTGGTGGTCAGAACCACACAGATAACTGTTGAGTTTGCAGTAATACTAACAGCAACTGATAGTTCTTTCTTTTTTTTTAAAGATTTATTTATTTATTTATTTATTTATTTATTTATTTATTTATTTATTATGCATACAGTGTTCTGTTTGAGTGTATCCCTGCATTCCAGAAGAGGGCACCAGATCTCATTACAGATGGTTGTGAGCCACCACGTGGTTGCTGGGAATTGAACTCAGGACCTCTGGAAGAACAGCCAGTGCTCTTAACCGCTGAACCATCTCTCCAGCCCGATATTTCTTTTTTGAGACATATTTTTGAGAGGATTTCACTAGTAGCCCTGGCTGACCTGGAACTCACTATGTAGGCTCAGACTGGCCCAGAATTCACAGAGATCCCCCTGCCTCTTCCCTTTGAGGGCTGGGACTAAAGGTGTGCGCCACTGCTCCTAGCACCAGCTGATATCTCTTGAGCATTTAACCGGCGCTTTCCATCCGCCTTCCAAATAGACCCTCCTGATAAGATTACTCTGTCTGAGAAGCCCATGTCACAGTTACTGTTTTCTTAGTAAGTGGTCGAGTCAGGGTTGTAGCTGAGGTCCCGCTGGCTCCAGAGCATCTTCTTAACCACCATGCTTTTCTACTCTGCAATAAATTAACAAGTACCCCAAGCTTGAGTCTTAAGATTCAGTTAGGAAAATAGATGTATTTCCAATTTCCACAGCAAATCTGATTCCTGTATTAGCCTGCTTTTTACTTTGGGAGGAAATTCTACCTTGAAATGGAAATACTTTTAAATTAGTTAAGTGAGGATTAGTGAGTAGGAAATACACTTAAGGATGTCAAAAACTTTTATTACTTGGGCTTTAAGGGATAGTACTAGGCAAAGGAACCATTTTCAAATAGCCCTTTCGTCTGTGAGCTTTTCATTTTCCTTAGGCAGATGGGAATGAGAGGAAAGAGAGCTGAGCAGGCACTAAGTGTCTCAACAGAAGAGGTGATGTTGTGCATAGTGCGGTGGAAGAGAGGAAGTAGGCATGGGCACTAGGTATGTCACGGCGTGGAGAGCTGTCACCACCAGTGTGTTCTCTGGGACAGAGGACAGGTGGGTACCAGTCGTGTACCTGCTGTAATCCGTAGGCGTTTCTCAGATGTAGCCTCCAGGGGTGGCTCAGTTGTAGCCTATAGCTGCTGCATGACTGTGATTGATTAACGTCAGTCTGCAACCCAGCCTGCAGCTTCATTGCTTTTCTAGTGATTACATGCATTCTTACTCACTCACTGACTTGGAAATGGAGATAGGTACTTGTGATAGACTGATCGCGAAGTGTAAGGGCATCAGGAAATGGGATGGGCGATTGAGTTCATTGGGGATGAATGAATACTGATGTCATTGTGTTCATTTGATACATAGAGTTGAATTGTAAAAGCTGTAGTCTGCCTTTGAGATAACAGCAGTAGTAGTTGGGCTAGGAAGTGCCTTGTTACAGACTTTTGGATTTGGGGACAGTTATTTTGTGCCAGGATTTGGGGAGCACTATGAGCAGAGCTTGAAAGTGAAGCTCCCGAGACCCTGCCCAGGCTACGGTGCTGCACCAGTGCTTACACCACAGTGCATACAGCTCTGTGACAGCAGGTCCCACTGTTGTCCTTCATCTGTAGAGTACACCCGCTCCTGGACATGCTAAGAACAGCTCTTGGCACATGGTAAATGCTCAGTACTTCTATTAAATTGTAATTATTTCTGCAAATGTTGCTAGTTATTTCCAAGCAGCTACTGTAGTTAATCTCATAATTGCTATTGTTGCCGTTTATAGTTTGAAGCCCCTTTGCCCATCTGGACTGACTTGCAGCTGATCTTTCTGTCTTAATCTAACAACGCATGCAGTTGTTCTGTTTGAGACGTATTCATCTCACTGCTTCCTCCATGTGGAGTCTGCAGTAACTTCCTGCTTCCCACCATATGAAATCTCAACTCCCCTTGCCAGTTCAAATCCCTGTGCCAACAGGTTCCCTCCCTACTGTCCTCCCCACCCGTCAGCCATTTCCCAGTTCGAGCTTTCAGGCCCGTGAATCTGCCTCCCTCCTTTCTGCTGGACTTTGCAGATGACAGTGGCCTCCTTTCTCCTTTTCTCCCCAGCACATGCCCTCGGCTTTCCCTGATTCCTCCTGTGTCTGCTCTTCTGCTGGCCAGGGCTGGCCTTTCCTTCACAGCCCTGCAGACTGGCCCCTTATCAGCGTGACATCTTATATTTGTGGAGCTGCTGCTCTGTGTCCTTTTACAGTCTACATCTTGCTGTTCTAACCCAAAACAGTAAACCCTTTAGGGGAGAGGAGCTGCCGAATCTGAAGTTGTGTGAGGGTACAGTTGTATCTGTTTTCTTCATTGCTGAGTACTCAGTGCTTTACACATGGGCCGCAGTACCCACTATTTCTTATATAAACAGTTTTACCTGTTGGCGAGATCTGTAAACGATCTCCTTCAGCCTTTACACACAGTTGCTTAGCAAGTGACTTAAGTGCATCACACATCCACTCCATCTTACTGGGAATCCTGGGCTGCATTGTGCGTCTTGGCCTTTCCAGAACAGCTTAGTGAGAGGTGCATTGGGAACAGTGTAGTGTTTTAAAACTTCCGTTCGTCTTTATAGTTGAAAAGAAGCAGCTTTTTATTTTTAAGTAGCTCTTATTTTCTTGGCAAATAACTATTTTATGCCACGCATATAAATCTTTAAAGCTGTTTAGCTGCATTTGTTATGAGAGGTGCTATGTAAATTTATTTTTCCCCATTGTGATTGGGTACCCACATGGCATGTCATATGGCCAGTTGACTATTATGGGTTTCCACAGTATCACTTCTTAAAAGGTTAAGAACTTTGCCCCCTCACTGTACATCTTAGGATTTCTCTCTTTTCATTCCTTTCTGTTTACCCAACAGCCAAACCAGATCTCCCTGGAAGAGAACATCTTGGTCTCGCGTTACATTAACAATCCCCTGCTCATAGATGGTGAGTTGTGATTGACTCTTGACTAGATTGGGCTGGATCTTGCTCAACTTTGTAACATTTTCATAGTCCTCTCTAGTAAATCTTTTAAAGGTAGTTTGACATTTTTGCTACCCATGGTTCCAGAGATGAGGATGGTTCTTTACCATCCTTTTGAAGCTGAAATTAGGTGATACAGGAGAGATGCTGCTCACACATGAGCACGCGTGCATGTATACACACACACACACACACACACACACACACACACACACTCTCATACACACCTGTGGTGTCTGTGGAGGACAAGCCACACATGGCAAAAAATGTTTTTCCATAAAGCCATATAAACAAATAACTAACCAGTTATAGTGAATAATCTGAAGTAAATTCACTACTCTCAGCTACACCTGGGAGGCATAATCTAAGAATATTTTTGTGCTTTTGAAGAAACTGAGGTTACAAGACCCTTGCCTTGGTGTCTTGGCGTTTTCTCACAAGCACTCAGAAATCTCCTCACATGAATTCATTCTTGGACCATGTTCTGACATTGTACTGTGTGTATTTAGCAACTATACTGCATAGCATGGTGTGAACAATTCTTTAGTCTCAAAATGCAAGATGTGTATATGTGTGCTTTGTGTGAAGAGGATTGTCATCTTTCCACAGCTCTTGGTTGTGTTGTCCTGTTCATCGCAACAAAAAATAGATGCACTTCATTTTTCTTGTGACGCCCAACTTTCTTTCCTCCTAGATTTCAAGTTTGACGTGCGCCTCTATGTGCTCGTGACTTCCTATGATCCCCTTGTCATCTATCTCTATGAGGAAGGATTGGCTAGGTAAGAGGTGTTCTCAGGTGGAGGATTGGCTGGGTATATTAGAGTGGGTCCGTCCCAAAGGTTTCTGAGACCAGGCTGCTGCTTTCTGTGAGGTTCAACTCAGGGAGATGGAGTGTGCCCAGATGGGCTTCAGATGTCAGGAAGCAGTCTTGGTGCTCCAGCTTCACTTGCAGGTCCACACAAAGTGTGTGGAACCACACACCTGGTTCCTCAGGTGTAGAAGCCACAGCGTAATTCATGCAATGAGGGTTGTTATGAGGGCTCTATTAAGAGAAATTGTAATGTTTTTCAGAGTAGATCTCGAAGGGAAAAATAAAAGCCACATTTCATTTCCTTGTCATACAGCAGGTCCTTATGTTAATCCTCCCAACAGCAATACCTGCTGCCCATTTGCAGCAGAAGACACAGCTTTGCATAAGCGGGCGTGGCGGTGACTTTTCTGAGCTTTCCTAATGGGGTAGTGGGTAGGGGATTAGAGCTCATCGAATAGTCGTGTTTCCTCATGTCATGAGGTATTCACGGCTTTCACCCCTTAGTATACAAGTTATATACTTTGCCGTGGTTGTGAATACAGTTCTCTTGGGTGCTTAGTAGGTTTTAAGGTAGTGCCTGTCAACAGAATTCAATCCTAAATTTATAATAATTTGGAGTTTTGTCTCCCATGCCCACAAAGACTTACAGGTAACAGTTTCTGTAAATCCTGTAAGCTATTTCAAAAACGATGTAACTTTGCTATGTGTTCCTTTCCCTTACTTTTATTTTAAATCACCTACTTTGCTCTGCAGTTCTCCTGTGTCATGGCCTTGATGGGATAATACGTAGCAGTCTAGAGGGAGCTTTGCATCTGTGAGCAGACATAAGAAACTGGAAAGTCAGTCTATGCATTTTTCTGATTTTAGAAAATTTATTTTGAAAATGGAGACTACACGAATAAAATAAGGATAACTATTTGTGTTTATGAAGAAAACAGATGAATCCTTGTCCTCCCAGAACTTCTTCAGTACCTGTTTATCCTTTAGACAGGCTGAACTGTACTGTGACAACTGAGTTTTCTATTTCCAATTTATTTTGGAGTAAGGGGACTAACCAAAGCCCCTTGCTGGCTGAGCCATGTCTTCCCTTCACCTCTAGGTGGCAATGGCAGCTTTTATAAGTTCTGTCATATTCTTAACTAAGATTTATGAGTTGGAGCCTTGGGAACACTGGAGGCTACTAATACTCCATCGTCCTGCCCTCTTGTCCCTTGAAAACTGAGAAGGAGAAAAATAAAGTGTTTCCCAGTTGAATAAAGGCCTTGCACATGAACTATTAGCTCTAATTGGGTTGTCATAAGGAAGACATTTTCTATAGTATTTATGGATGTGAGCTCCTGTACTTTGAAGTATACATAGAAAGAAGACCAATATAAATATCAAAGCCTAGTTTCCAATCGTCTAGAACAGAGAGAAGGTAAAATACTCCTGCTTCTTCTGGGGCACAGGGTGCAGTGGAGTGTGGTGGTGTAACTGAGCCTCTAAGACTCCCCTCTCTCATGTAATGGGCCTCTTCATTATCTTCCTCCATGCCTCCTCACCCCAACTCGTGTCCTTGGTTCTGCTTGGTCTTCTGGAAGAGAGAGGGTATTTATGCACACTGTTTCTCAAGGGTGTCATACCAATATATTTTGTATCATATCCTAAGATGTTTCACGTACAATATTTGTAGCTGTCACTACGAGTAAAATTTTACAGTCTTTGCATCTTTATGGTTCAGAGCATAAAATGAGAGCAATACTAGCATTTATTACAGTTTGCTGCAGATGTGTAAATAACTCTGGCTACCTGCTATGTTATATGTCAGAGCTACTGAATTAGTGACACTTGCCTTGTTTCCAGTAGGAACTGGCATGTACATGTGCATACATACACACATTTATATGGCCAATGGATGCTTTTCCTCACTGTTAGCAAAATAGCTTTTTAAATACTCATACCATCAAGCCAAAAAAAAGGGGAAAAGAAAACTTTTCAGGTCTTTGGTGGGTTTACCTGAAACCTGGGTGGATATGAAATCCTTATCATAGGCGTATTCATGCATTATCTCGGGCTGTTTGCGCAGACATACGAGTCACACTGTTCTGTGCGGGTTCTTCAGTGCGTCCGCGCAGTCACTGTTTGTCTTGGCATTCCCTCGCCCTTCTGTCTGTCTCAGAGTGCGCTCAGCTGTGTCATTACAGTCCGCATCTGTCTGCAGCTCCTCCGCACCTGCAGCTCCTGCTGCTCATCTGGGGTCACGTGTGCTTTGTGTAGCCACAACTAAAGGTAATCAGTTTGGGATGAGATCATCAGGTTGCTTGACTTTGAGACGAGAAGGAAAACCATAATCTTTCCTAAAGAGACAGACCTGGAGGCAAAAATAATTAGTTTCCTTCTTTAGGCTTTTATACCCTGTCATTTTTGTTGGGAGCTTCAAATTAATGCTAGGAGACCGACTTTATAAAGGTCACTGCGTTGTGAAATAGGTTATTTTGTGTAAATTCCTTTCCCTTTTAAACCTTGTAAAGGAAAAGACCTTCGTTTCATTATAGGTTAATGTTTTCATTTGTCTTTGTTTTAGTCACACAAAGCAGACCTCTCACTGTTCATTTTATGTGTAGGAGTCTTTGCCTGTGTATATGTAAGTTCAGTGCATGCAGAGGTAGAGGAGGATATTGGATCCTCTTGAACTTAGAGATGGTTTAAGCTGTCATGTGGGTGCTGGGAACTGAACCCAGACCTTTTGCAGAAGGGACAAGTGCTGTTAACCACCGGGCCTTCTTTCCAGTTCCTTCTTGCTGGTTCTAGATGTCGGTAGAATGTTGAGGAGCTACGAGAGCGAGGCGGCCACCCGGCACTTGAGTCAGCTGGGTAGTGGCACTTCTGCTGTGGTTGACGCTGTAGAGTCCCCGTGCAGGCTTCTGCTGTAGAATTTCTATGTAAGTTGCCGTTTTGAGCTAGAAACAAGGAGACATCGAGTTTCTAGAGAGAGGGGTGTTGTTCTCACCAAAATGGTGGAGATACATTTTTATGTCAGAAGTAGAATCCAAAAAGGCTTTGTTCTGGATTTTAAAACTCTAGAAGGATCCAATCTGGGATATAAATGACTTGAGACAGCCCTTTTCGAAACAAAGCTAACAGCCAAATTTGCACTGAAACAGGAATTTTTTTTTTTAATTAAAACGACATTGACTTGAAAACCATGTGTGTTGTCAGTGACTTAAAGAAAGGTAGCAGCAGCTCATGAATGTCCGTGATGAGCTCTGAGGGTCTCGCCGCCCGCCCAGGTCGTGGAAGTGGGAGGAAACTGGAAGGCCTCTTCCCGTGCTGCCCTTAGGCAGCCCTGCCATCACGCCTCCCAGCCGTATTGCCCAGTGGAGACGCAGAGAGGACCCCACATCGTTTTGTAATGCCTTTCTTTCCTCCCCCACCCCCAGGCCCTCCTTCAGTAGCCTTGCTTGCTAATTAACACTGGCTCCGGGGGGGATATTTACCTTTTCTGTGCTGAATTCCTGTGGTTTTGAAAGAATTCAGGTACTTACTGATTGCCAAGGAATTCAGATTACCTCACAGGCTGCACACTGTCCAGAATCTGCCCCAGCAGCCAATTGGGGGGGGAAGAGACAGCAGCCCCGGGGAGAAGCCCTTCCCAGCCTCACTGTCACTCTGCCTGCAGGCCCTTGCTGTTTGAGTCATCTCTGGCTCCCAGGACAGGATCAGGCTGGTAATCCCCTCACAGACGCTCCCTCCCAGTCACTGCAGCTTTTGGCAGCTCCCCTGCCGCAGCTGGTGGACAGTAGATCAGAGCACTCTGGGGCCTCTTGTTCTCTTCCGTAAGATTTTTCTAGGTCAGGCCAGGATGAAACCCAGTGGCTTCTGGCAAGGGTGCCTAAGGTGAAGTCTCATTGCCCAGGCCTCTCTGCTCAGGACAGCTAGATCTGCTAAAGATAACTCCTGTGTCACTATTACAATCCCCTTTCTTGGTGCATTTCTTCTGAATGTAGAAAAATGTATCTACCAAATTGAGTACTTAACTCTTCTACATCTAGGCTCCATGACTGCGACCGTAAGAATATATGCTGTCAGGTTCTTAGGCCACACACTTTGTACAGGGGAGGAGAGTATGTGAGATCTCATGGACTTTGTGCTTGCTTCCACATTGGAAAGCTTTTGAAACAAACAACTTAGGTGCACTTTCCAGTAATGTCCACAAGTACCCACCACAGACGCTTCTTGATTTACCATTTAAGAGTTACGTTCCAACATAGCCATAATCAGTTTGTTACCATCTAGGGGTCTTGATAGTCATGTGGCCCCCTCCCCCATCAGTTAAAGAATTAAAAGGCAGGGGAAAAAAACAACCACCTCACATATCCAGTACAACCCGTAGCAGCAGCACTCGCGGAAATCTCAGACAGCCCACAGAGTCAGCCTGCAAAGAAAGACTTTTATTAGGGGCGAGGCAACGCACCCAGCAAGGCACATGCAGAGAAAGACTGCAGAGCACAAGGGGGACCGGCAAGGCTGGGGGCTTTAAGGGTCTTTTAGGGGTCTTCATCCCTGAATTTAGGGTTGCTCAGTTTGAACACAAAGAGGGGAAGGCTGATAGGCCCATAATTTTGGGGTAAACCTTGCCTGATCTTGCCTTGAACTTGTAGGACCTTAAACTTATCAAACTGGTCCACAGCCTGCTGGGCTCTAGTGATGGAGGGGCATTAAGGCCTTTGTGTCTGGACAGAAATATCAGGAAGAAGCTGGACGTTTGCTATCTTTGTTCCTAGTCATGGCCTGTCTTCCTGTCTGTCTACCTATCAAGGGTAGCTGTCTAACTCTAGTCCCTCAAGTTGAAAATAGCGTCAATTGGAAATGCATTTAAAAAAGATTTTATTATTTTTATTTTATGTGTAAGTGCACTACATATGTTCAGTGCTGGAAGAGGCCAGAAGAAAAGATTCTGGGGTTGTAGGTAGTTGTGAGCTGCCATGTGGGTGCTGAGACTTGAACCCAGGTTATCTGAAAGAGCAGCCAATGCTCTTAATTGCCGAGTCTTTAATCCCCTCAGCCCCTGAAAATGCATTTAACACACCTGACCTACCAGACACATTAGCTTAGCAATATGGGTTACCGTTGGTATCAGATGTTACCCTCCTGATGGTCTGGGTGACTGGCTACAGCTTGCGGGACTACTCAGGATTACTAGATAGTACCAGTGCATTTTACTGGTGTGGGAAAAGACCAACATTCAGAATTCAAAGTGCGATTTCTTCAGAATGCATATTAATCTTACCCCATTGTAAAGTGGGAAACTACCCAACTGTCATTGGAAGCCTTGTGTGTGTGCTTACTAACTACTGAAGCCCTTTCTTCAGTCACACACTCCTATTTCAGAGAAATCATGATTCTAAGGGAGAAACATTCCAAGTATTGATTCCAAGTGGGAAATGTTAGAAAAGAGAAAGTGTAGCTTTTAAGACTTTGTTTTCAAAATAGAGATAACCCATATTTGTTTATAGATTGATTATCTAAGAAAGTAAGATCCCTATCTTTTCTTGGCATAAAGGTCAAGGCTGTGAAATTCTGTTGTGTGGGTGTTCTTAAGTCTTATTATTTTTTAATTACATTTTATCTGTCTGTCTGTCTGTACATGCATCATAGTGCACATACAGAAGTCAGAGGACAACTTGTGGGAATTGCTTCTCTTCTTTTATGTGGGTTCCAGAGATCTAACTCAGATCTTCAGGCTTGGTGGACAAGTGCCTTTTCTGAATGAGCCATCTTGAGGCCTGGGTACTTCTTACACACACACTCTCCCCCCTTCTCTCTCTCTTGAATAGCACTAATTTTCTGAATGAGCCATTTTGAGGCCCATTGTGCTTCCTTACACACACAGTCTCTCCCCACCCCCTTTCTCTTTCTCTTGAATACCACTAATTTTTTTTATTGAAAATAAATGTTTTTTGTACAATGTATACTGATCACCATTTCCCCTCCGCCATCTCCTACTAGGTCCTCTCCACCTCCCTACCTATCCAGCTCTATCACTTCTTTCTCTCTCTTCAGAAAACAAACAACAAATAAAAAAAATCAGACCAGTATTAAAAACAACACAATAACAAAGAAAAAGCACCAGAAACATGCACACCAACAAAGCCCATAAAAACATAGAATTGGAGCTGGGCAGTGGTGGCACATGCCTTTAGTCCCAGCACTTAGGAGGCAGAGGCAGGTGGATCTCTGAGTTTCAGGCCGGCTTGGTCTACAGGATGAGTCCCAGGACAGCCAGGGCTACTCAGAGAAACCCTGTCTCGAAAAAACAAACAAACAAAAAAACCCCAGGAAATTGGAAGCCATAACATACAAGCGAAAAATGTTGGACATTAAGGCAAAAAAATGTCCAAACGAAGTAATAAGAGACCAAAAATAAATCGCCAAAAATGCCATTGAGTTTTTTTTTTATTGGCCATGTGCTGGGCATGGGGCTTGCCCTGAGTGTGTTTAGATATTGTGAGCCTCCATTGGAGGTTCCCAGCTCTTAAATCTTGATCTCCTTCAGAGGGGTTCAGTACTTACTATTGTGTGACTTTGGGCCTTGTTAGGATGAACGTTTGCAGATTTGGTCCAGATTTACCTTGTAAACAATGGCTTCCTCTAGCTTGTTAAGAGGGAAACTGTTCAGGCCTGAGTAGGACGCAGTGTGATAGTGTGTGAAGGGAGAAAATGCAACCGCTCAGGGTGTGTTCCCAGAGGGAAGCTGCTCCGGTGGACGCTGGAGCGGGGAAGCAGCTGATCCTCTCTAAAGGCACTTGTGCCGTGCAGTACTCCTGAGTCCCAAACGGTGGAATGACCAGGCCTGCTGTTGCTGTCAAGCTCACAAGAGATGAACTCATTTCCTTTAAGACTTGGAATTTTGAAACCGTTTGGACTTGTGAGAAAGCTACCTGAGTAGTATAAAGAGCCATCTTTTACCTGTCCAGAGAGCTCATTCAGCTCTGCCAAATGTCCTCCTAACCTTCCTTTAACCAAGGGCCCAGTCAGGATGGCGGTGTAGTTCAGTTGTCGAGTCTCTCAGACTCCTCAGTGTTTCTGTGACTTCCTGACCTCAGAGTTTGGAAGATGACAGGCCAGTCATTTAGCAATTTGACCTTCAATTTGGGTTTGTCTATATTTTCTCGTGATTAAACTTGGGTTGCTCATTTGGGGTCAGAATCCCACAGAAGTGATGGTAAATTCCCACTTCAGTATATTTGATGGCACATACTAATGATTTAGCATTTGATTAAGGTAGTGCCTTCCAGATTCCTCCATTGTAAAATGACTTTTGCTTCTACTCTGTGATTACCAAGAATTTATGAGGAGGTAGTTGAAACCATATAAAACCTCATTCCTTATCTCATTTTCAGCATTCTCTTTCATATCTACTGATTTTTCTTTTCAAGATTTATTTATTGTGTATACAGTATGCCTATATGCCAGAAGAGGGCACCAGATCTCATTACAGATGGTTGTGAGCCACCATGTGGTTGCTGGGAATTGAACTCAGGACCTCTGGAAGAGCAGCCAGTGCTCTTAACCTCTGAGCCATCTCTCCAGCCCCGTACTGATATTTCTTGCTTGAGTGAATTATTATAGAAATGACTGCCAGTTGATGACTTTCAAATTCCATCATCCTTTTATTTGTATTGTTTTGCATTTTACTTTGAGGAAAAGGTTTTTTTTCTTATAATTATGATTATATATTCATTTGTTTATACTAATGCATACTGAAAGATTTCTATTTTAATGGGTCCCTTTATTATACTGTTTTATTTTCATGCTCTGTCCCAGGTCTGGCCAGTGGGAGCCCTTTTATGCTGGCTTTTGTGTCCTTTTGACATGTCTCTATAATTCTCTGAGTATAAAACATTTCAGGCCCATCTTATTCTGACCCAGCCCTGGAATCAGTCACATCTCCAAGGAGCACTGGTTACTTGGTCATGGAGAACAGTATTTAGAAATGAAGGTTTGGCTGGGTAGTAGTGGCATATGCCTTTAATCCCAGCACTTGGAAGGCAGAAGCAAGTGCATCTCTGTGAGTTCAAGGCCAGCATGATCAAGCCCAGGACAGCCAGGGCTACACAGAAAAACCCTGTCTCGGAAAACCGAGAGAGAGAGAGAGAGAGACAGACAGACAGACAGACACAGACAGTGAGGGACAGAGAGAGAGAGAGAGAGAGAGAGAGAGAGAGAGAGAGAGAGAGAGAGAGAGAGAGAGAGAGACATGAAGGTTTGGATACTACTAGATGATCTCATTGCAATAGAGAGACCTAGGAAACATGTATATATATATATGTGTCTCTCATATGCTCATCCACATTTATTTCTATATCTGTGCATCAGAAAATGGGGTTATATTAGCATTTACAGTTCCACTTCAAAATTCAGAGTATAAACTAGTTTTTTATCTTTTACATATTTTTATCTCCTGTTCCAACAACATCAAAAAAAGCTGTCTCCCGTTATCTTTACCATATTTATTTATTTACTCAGTTTTCTCGTTTGTAGCAGATGTTCTCCAGTCTGTAAATTTAGATCCCCTGGGGCTGTTGTTCTGCCTAGATAACCTCCTGCACTTCTCCAGGGCTTACTTCTCCATCCATATGCTGTCTTCCTCATGGAGCTGCAAGAAGTTAACTAGGCAAGTCATTCAAGTTAAAAGCAAAAACAAAGAAAAACCATCCCAAACCAAATCTTGGAGGATAAACCAGATAATCACAACTGGACGAGTAGACCAGATCTGAGAGTTGTGTGACTTCTCATTTAGACACTAGGAAGAAGAATGTGGCTTGTTAACACAGGTTCTCATGAGAGCTGTAAGATCTAACCGGTTAAGCCCTCCCTTCCCTCTGCATGCTCTTCGTCCATTGTTCTTGGGACTGAGGGACTTGGGACTCAGGGGCATTTGCTGTCACCCTTCACTCCACCGTCGACTCTTGTTTCTTAGACCCTGTCGAAGCCCACTCTGTGACATTTGTAATGTTGTCCCTGCTGGGTTTTAGAACCATATGTTCCAATGAAAGGAAGATAAGGGAGAAGAAAAATGATGTGTAGGAGTCTAGCCCTTTTGAAAAGCGTGTAGGGGCACAAATGTATGGACCCCCAGATCCAGGTCACTTTGTGCTTCTGCTGGACTTTTTTTGTTGACTAGGTTGAGTCAAGTATGCAGAGTTAGCCAAGAGGAGACGTCTCCTTCCCTGACCAGAACTTTCTCTCCCTCACAGTCAATACTTGCCGAGGAAGATGATGACAAGCGATATATCACCATGAGCCAATGTCTGTTGGAGGCAGGCAGTCTCTGGATCTTGCCTGTGTCCTTTTGCATTTCCTAAGAATTCAGAGAGTGACTTCCACCGGCTCTGATAATCATTATATGAAGATTGGGATACAAAGGAAAAGTTCACTTGCCACCAAGTGATGGCAAAGAGTTCAATTGATAACTCCTAAAGGTTTCTGGGAATTTGGAGGTCTTTCTCAAGCATGGACAATGCTTGTCAAACTCTTTAGCCATACATGCCTGGTCAAAATTTTCTTGCTATCCACATCCTTTTTCCTGGCCTCATGTTTGTTTATTTTAGTTTCTTGGGTTTGGTTTTTTTTTTTTTTCTTTTTCTTTTTCTTTTCTCTTACTTTTCTTTCTTTGGCTCTTGTATAGTTCTGGTACAGGGAATTAGGGAGTGGAGATGGTGGGGTGGGTGAGAAGAAATAGGGAAGAGGAAAAATCTTAAATCCTGACCTTTAATGTGGTAAAAATCATGTTGACTTCACAGTCTGGATAAGCATATGTAAACGATTTGTAAATCTTAGGAAAATAAACTTGCGGCCTTCTAGGTTTTTTCACACACTTGGATATGTGTCTTGGGAAAAGCTCTTTAGAGCAGGCTGATATGGCACTAGCAGTGTGTGAACTATTGTCTTGAGGCCTTTTTGATACTGAGCATCGCCGGACAGTTTTCCCTCCCTGCTTGCTGCCTGCAGAGGCGCATGCCTCTTATGCTTTGATCTCCTCTTAACAGCAGTCACGGACGTGGAGTTGCTGCCCTGTCTGCTGTGGCCTTGTCCCGCGCTGTGCCGTGTCTGTGCTCTTGTGTGCTTCCTCTCCTGGGTGCTCTCATGGTCCTCCTTAAGTCGTTAGGAATCAGTGCTGTCCCTCAGTGGGTGTGAAGCAAGTCGGCACATCCCTGCCGGACCGTTTTCCCTTCTCCCTGTCTCCTGCAGAAGGTCGGTCCGGTCCCTGTGTGGGTCTGTGTAGGTGTTCCTTGCAGCTTCATAGCTGTATCGGCTACGTCCAGCTGCCCAGCTTGTGAGTTTTCATCCCCCCCATTGATAGAAGGGATAAGAGAAGCAGCATCTAAGAGTGGTCAAGCCATGGGGTTCTGGAGTCACAGTCTCGGATAAGTTACTCAGTCTTTTATTTCATGTTTAGATAGGGTTTCACTGCAGCCCTGGCTAACCTGGAACTCTCTAGATTGACCAGGCAGATCTCTGCCCCCTGAGTGCCAGGGTTAAAGGTGTGTTTCACCGTGCGTGGCCAAGTTATTCAGTCTTTATGGGTTATATTTGGTTTTATATCTATTTAAAATTTGAATGTAACATGGATCTATTTTGTAAGAGTTGTTTTTAGGATTGAATTGATAGAAGATGATGTGTAGATCCCATTTCTCACAGGATTGTCACTTAGATGAGATCAATATTCGTTAGATAATAGTGTCACCCTCCTTGTGAGATAATGATAATGCCCCCCGTGTTATTGTGACCTCCTCAATGTTCAGTTCCACTGAAACTGTTCCTGGCATTTAACTGGTGTTCTTCCTGTCAGGTTTGCAACTGTGCGATATGATCAAGGATCCAAGAACATTCGGAACCAGTTCATGCACCTAACAAACTACAGCGTGAACAAGAAGAGTGGAGACTATGTGAGGTACTGGCTGGGTCGGGTGGAAGTCAGACTCAGGTGCCGGTGGTGGAGACGTGGGAAGCTAGCAGACTGCACTGGAGCACGTCAGGAATGCTTGGGTGACGCTGGAGGGTCAAGTGTCCTCTTTTCTTTCCTTCTTTGTAATTAGTCTATGTATATGGGTGTTTTGGGGGTGTGTACCATGTGTGTGCTTGGTGTCCCTGGAAGTCAGAAGAGGGTGGCAGATCCCTGGAACTGGAGTTACAGATGGTTGCTAGTCACTGTGTGGGTGCTGAGAATTGAATACAGGTCCTCTAGAGAGCAGCGAGTGCTCTGAAGCCCCGAGGCCTCTCCAGCCCCTCACCTAGCAGTTTTGAGGTGTTGCTGTTGGCGGTGGCGGCTGCTCTTCTCCAGGGAACACTCACACAGAGGGTCACCTTATTCCACCCAAGTACACCTTGGCCATTTGTCTTTCCCTGCTTGACTTAGGGGTATGAATTTCAGCTTGGCAATCATTTCAAAAGCTTAAAGTTATTTGTCTCCTTTGACACCGCAGTTCCAGTTCTGTGAATGTAACCTTAAGGATGCATGTACAGAATCAGAGCCAAGGACCATCTTTGCTGTGCACTGTTTAGCGGAAAAGCACATTGAGACAGTACATGCTGCACACACCTTGACTGAACCAGTCTGTTAGCTAAAACTTCTCTTTTTTGCTGAGAAAGGACAAAAAGATATGTCCTGAAATGTTACCTCCCCTTAAACACAAAGTGTAAGATTAGTAGTCAATTTTTAGGGGTTTTTCCACTTTGCTTTTATGTAGCTACTAAAAATTTCTAGAATATACTACTATGATCAGAAAAAAAAAAAAGGAAAAAAATTAAAGAAATGAGGCCATCTCCAGAAGAACTAGTGGAAAGGCGCGGCAGCCCAGCTGTGTGGAAATGTTATTTTTGCTCTGTTTTCTTTCATCCAGATAATTTCGCCAGAAAGTGGAAAAATAGAAAAGAAACTCAAACAGTCACTTTCTACTCAGACTAAAAATAAGTTCCCACCAGGTCCAAGGAAAGAAAGAAGCTGGAAGTGTTGGGGTAGTTGCTGAAGTGAAAAAGGTTTCCTTGAGTGGCCTGTGATCAGCACTGGAATTGCTTAACGCTGCCATGGCCTCCCCTTGGGATGAGCAGGGATGGAACTGGAGAGGGCGCTAAGGATGAGAAGTCAGTGGCAAAGCATAAGCGCCTGACTACAGGACCACATTCGGGGGCCGCCCCATTCACCATTCTGTGACAGTGGGACGCCTGGCACTCTCCTGTCCCCCCCAGTCCTGCTGTCATTGGTGGTACTTGAGAGGTTTGGGAAAGTAGCTATCACTCCAGAGACAGGAGGCTTGCTTAGTGTGTCAGATCTCTTCTGGTCTGAAAATGGCATCTGAGGTGGTTTGCTGGTTTCATGTGATGTTTTCCTCAAAGACTAGATGTGTTAAATCCCATTGTTAATTTATTATAATGACTCTTAAACTCATTCACGTTTTTTTCATGCCTTTCTTCACTTTTTTTGGTTTTTGGTTTTTTGAGACAGAGTTTTTCTGTGTTACAGCTCTGGCTGTCCTGGGACTCATTCTGTAGACCAGACTGGCCTTGAACTCACAGAGATCTGCCTGTCTCTGCCTCCCCAGTGCTGGGATTAAAGGTGTGCGCCACCATGCCTGGCTCTCCACTCATTCTTGATGTGGCCCTCTTCTCTGCCTCTTCAGAAAAGCAAACTCTGCATTTTCCCTTCCTTTTAAGAAATTGATAGAAAGGGTGTTGTAAGAACAACCAGGGAAAACCAGGTGGAAGTCAGCAAAGTGTATGTTCTCTAACTACTCAAAGCCCAGAGAAAGATGGGCCTCCTGGCATATGTAGCCTCAATTCCTTTCTTTTTAGTTGTGATGATCCAGAAGTGGAGGATTATGGGAACAAGTGGAGCATGAGTGCCATGCTTAGGTACCTGAAACAAGAAGGCAAGGATACAACTGGTGAGTATCATATCTTTTCCTTTTAGACTCTACTTAAAACATATATATATATAATCTGTATTCTGTGTGTGCGTGTGGGGTACCTGGAGAGGCCATAAGAAGTCATCGGTTCCCCTGGAGCTGGAATTACAGGAGGTTGTGAGCTATCCTACATGGGTGCTGGGAACCAAATGAGGTCCTCTGTAAGAGCAGTAAATGCTCTTAACTGCCACGCCATTTCTCCAGCCCCTTGACTCTACTTTTTTGTGTGATTTTACTATTGTATCTCACCAGGCCTCTTGACAATGTTGCCGAAGAGCCAGTGGGTGACTGTTCTTTTTTCTCCTGTGGTTCACAGTGGAGAAGAGACTTCCTGCAACCCTCCCCAAATCCCTTTTCTTGTTTCTCGTTTGGAAAGCATCACCTTTTTCTTTAGTCCTCAGTTTATCCTTCTTGAATGCTGGACTGCTAACTCAGACACTATGGTGTTTTGTATGCCGTGTTGCCTCCCTCTATATTGGCTCTGAGTTCAGAGTTGAACTCTCTCATTCTTGTTGCTGACGTAGAGAATGGACAGTGTGGAATTTGAGTTATGGGGTTTGAGTCTTGAGCAGCATGGGAAGCTGTGTGCAGAACAGACTTTTTCGAAAAGTGCAGGAGAGCAAGAGAGAGAAGGCTCCTCCTGCAGCTGTACCTCTGTCACAGGCCACCTGCAGCCATCTCCTCATGTCCCCCTCCTCATGGCATGCCAGCCCTGTAGCACCCATTCTGAAGACTGCCGTTTAGATGCTCTTTGAAAGCCCCTTGCCTTTATAATTGCATAGTGACCTGGAGTCTTCTCCTCCTAATGCACGCATTGTAGTGTTTCTGGTTTCATTACAAAGATTGTTTTTGCAGCACTGATGGCCCACGTGGAGGACTTGATCATTAAGACGATAATCTCGGCTGAATTAGCTATCGCCACTGCCTGTAAAACCTTCGTGCCGCACCGCAGCAGTTGTTTCGGTAAGACGCCGCCAGACGCTTGTGTTTTGTGAGGAGGGTCTTGGGATTCTCAGACAGTGGGGCTTAGTGATTCTATAGGGGTCAGGGGCACATCCTGGGTTTGCGTCCTTAAGCTCCTAGAGCAGATACAAATCCTACCAGGAGGCCAGTGGTAGCTTTCATTGGAATCTCTGGAGGAGTCACTCGCTTTCTGTGTGGGGAACAGGGATTGAAGCTGAAGTGTGAGTCTCTCTGTCAAAGTACACTCAGAAAAAGTCTGCAACAGGCTGTACAGGAATCCAGCTCTAACAAATATATTCCAGAGCTCTGGCAGCCAGACTGGGAACAGATCCAAGAAGCTCTGCCTGGTACCAGTGTGTGCTTTCTCCCATTTTCCGATGACCCCTCCTTTCTGTTTTAGTCCTCTTTTTAGTGGATTCTTCCCCTCCTCCTCTTTTTTCCCCTGCTAGTTTTCCCCCTCCTCCCCTCCCCCCTCCCCTCCCCCCTCCCCTCCCTTCCCTCCCGCTCCCCTCCTGTTTCACTTTATCTTTTTGATTGTACAGAGATAGTGTAAGAAGTGGTTCACAACCCGGATCGGGAAACCTCTGACCTCCTGACCCGATAGCTGTGTCTGTCCCACCAAGGTTGCCTGTGTACCTCTGCTTTCTCCATGGATAGGAACTTAGTGTCAGTTGCCAGTATGAAAGCCCATGAGGCCAGGTAGGCTTTGGGCCCATGTTGGACCTTGGTAATGAAACACACAAGATTGTTGATAGAGTGATGTTAGTTCAAGTGTGATATGGAGCGATACCCACAGAGGTGGCATGCTTGCTTAGGGGGCTGGAGAGCAGGGAAATAAAGAACGTGGACCATAGAGCCTATACAGCCTGTTCTTGAGACCTGTTTGCATCCGTTTCTGGTTGGGTGATTTTCAGCAAGCTATCCCAATTCTCATTTTCTAGACTGTAAGTGGCAGCCACAGTGGTGTGTATCTCCCTCCTAAGAGCACGGTAAAAATCCAATGAGATGATGCAAGAAAGTACTTGGCACGATGTCTGGCCCTTAAACTGTACTTAATAAAAATTACTTTTAGGGCCCGGCGGTGGTGGCGCACGCCTTTAATCCCAGCACTCGGGAGGCAGAGCCAGGTGGATCTCTGTGAGTTCGAGGTCGACCTGGGCTACAGAGTGAGTTCCAGGAAAGGTGCAAAGCTACACAGAGAAACCCTGTCTTGAAAAACAAAACAAAAACAAACAAACAAACAAAAAATTATTAATTTTGTAATTAGACACGAAGTTTTGATCTCCTTAATGGATTATAACAGTCTGTATTTGACTGATGCTCATGTAGGGGAACTGCAGAGACTGAATGGAAGAGGCAGATAAGTCAGGATCTGGAACTGTCGAGTAAAAGAAAAGACTGCAGAGTCTTTAGAAGCAGACCCTTTGGAGGGGCGTGCACCAGTGTGCACAGGTTCTGTGTCTAACTGGAACCCCCTGCCTGCCTTGCACTCTCTCCCTCCACTAAGACTCACTCCACTCTGCTGCTCTTCTGAAGCCTTACTGAGCACAGGCCCCCTGTGTCACTCCCACAGCCAGTCTGTGCTGCTCTATGATACTGTTGCTGTCGAATGCACGGATGCTTTCCCAGAAGTCTCTGGGTCTGTCTTGAATTCTTGAGCCATTGTGTCTACCTTTCCATCTCATCCTGTTTATGTCAAGTCAGAGTTCCAGGGACCTTTTCTAATTCTAGCTCTGTGTGTGTCATTTACCTTGTGACTGAACTACCCCCACTTTTCTCATGTTACTTTACTGAGTAGGTCACCAGCATCACTTCTTTGGTGGTCTTTTTTTCCAGCCCTCCTAGTGAATGTTAGACTCTCTAACACTCTGTCATGTCGCCCTAGCACTCTGTTCATGTCTCTGCAGTGTCTCCTGCATGTCCTCTATGCTCATTTAGGTGTGTATCTCTCCTAATGGAGCGGAAGCTCCTTGATGATGTCCGGCACAGTATCACCATTGGCTTTGTCCCTCTCACGCAGAGCAGTGTCTTGTCATAGAGAATGCTGGGAAATGTTTGTTGAATGAGTGCTTGGTGATTGTTTCCATGGCTTCTTGGTGGCCTGGCAGCAAGCTTTCCAGTGGGTCTGATTTGGTAAGGCTTGGGACTCTTAGAATTGTTGCAGTCTATTTGAGGATGGAGGTGGGAGCTAACAGAATGTGACTCCAACTGTGGAAACCTTTCAAGATTAAATATGTTTCTTTCTACTTCTGCTTGCCTATGTTGGTAAATTCTCATGGCCCTTGATACATTAAAAAAAAAAATAACAAAAAGCAAACTCTTTGTTCTAAGTAGCTAATCCTGAAGGCTTTTCTGGGTATTTCTTTTTCTGTCTTGCTTTGTAACTGATTACTTTTTGGAAATTTAGGAATGGGTTTACAAAACTCCATGTGAAAGAAGGGCAGTGACTCTCTCTGACTCAGAGAAGTATCCCGAAGTCCATCAGCCAGGGTCTCCTCTTCTCCTTTCCTGTCCTGGTCCAGCTCCAATAAACTCAAGGCATCTGGAGTTTTTTAAGTTGTTGACTGTCTCCTTGGCTTCTGTGGTTCTAATTCTGCTTCCTGTCAGCCCTGGGATTCTATGTGCTTTGTTAACCCCCGCGTGAGATGGGATTTTGTGTGTTCGTGCATTGGTGTGAATCTCTCTGCCCCTCTGACTCTTAGCCCCCCCCCCCCCCCCCCCCCCCCCGGGGTTCACGGCAGGGCGTCACTTTGCAGGTGTGTCAGGGTAACCGGGAATTGAAAGCTTCACCGGAAGCTTTGGGCTTAAGCACAGTATTCCTACTTTTAGGGAAACAGAGTGTAGAGCTGGGGTTCCCTATATTCTTTTGGTAGTAATCTCTGGCCTTCCTCTTATAGACTAGTGCCAGGAGCGGTCTGGTACTGGCAGCTTCTGACTGTGAGCTCTTCCTCGCCTTGCCACCTGTGCTGCTTCCGGGTACCCTCAACGTTCCCAGTCAGTGCTTTATTTGCACATGCAGCTCTTTTCCGGTTCCGGCTGTGTGCTGGTCAGAGATTCGTGTTGCAGCAGTGCAGTACTGTCAACAGTTTCTTCTTCTCAAGCTCAGTTTGTCCTAGGATGCCGCTGTATGCTTGAGCCTGCATTGTGTTATTACTACCTATATATCAACCATATATCACCCATAGCAGGCAGGCTGAAACTTAGCCATTTAATGCTATTTTATAAACGTGTACATCCAAAAGGACCTTAGCAAATGATTTGTTAGGATATAGAAATGGAGACCCTGAGAAATTAGCCCTTGTCTCAGGTTCTAGAGCTAGTGAGTAAAAGAACGTGAATGAAAGAGACTCAGCCTGAAAAACAGGGGCCTCAGAGGATGAGTCTTGGCAATCTCCCATCTTGATCATGGGACTTCAATTATATGATTTTTGGATGCTTCCCCCAATAAAACATGTTTCTGACAGTCAAATTTTACTGCCTTCCACGATTGTGAAAATGTGGTACAATGTGAACTAATATACTTCAATGGCAACTCTCTAAATATGCTAAGGAAATTGGCACTGTGAAATTACTGACTATGAGAACAACTTTTTTTTGGCCATTTGAAGACACACAGCCAAAACCAACAGGATGTTAGCTGTCTTTCAAAGCTGTTGTGCTGACAGTGGTTTAGTGTTTGTTTGGGAATGGCCGAAGGGGTGGGCCCTGATCCCGATCCTCTAGTGTGGGATCCTGTGGACAGGACACTGAGGAACTAACTAACTTAGTCTTGTTGTGATCGGAGACCAGTGGCAAGTCTGCTGAAAACCAAGTACGCTCAGGTACCTCCCTTAAGTGAAAGCGGGTTTCGTTTTCTGTTACCTCTGCCCTTGACCGTTTTTCAGGATAAGGCCATGTTCTTTAAAAGGACGGTGTCCATAAATGATTGTCAGAGAGATGCAAGAAGGTAGCTTGCTCTCTCCATTGTGCAGACCTCTCCACCAACAGTAAAGGAATGGAAGGCAGGGGCAGTGGTCAAGATAAGCCCCTCTTAGTTTATCCCTTGCTCCAGCTGAGATGGGAGGGCTGTTTCCTGTAGAAGGACGGAGATACCAGGAGGCTGCTGCTTGTCTCCAGCAGTGTTGTTGGTACTTACTACCAAGGATGGATCGGAAACCCTTGCTTTATGACAAGGGCAAAGAGTCAGCAAGCTTAAGTAAGTTGTCTTGGGTCATGTGGCTAGTAAATGGCAAAGCCAAGTTGGAGACCAGATTTCTGGCCTTTCTCCACCCACATCAAGACAGCTCTGCTGAGTCCAGTCCTTTTGGCATGGCTCATCACATCCTGGATTCTCCTGTGCTGTCCTGTAACTAGATCTCAGGAACAGTGACATCATCTTTTCTAGCAGATCAGCCTTGGAAAAGAGTGCAGTGCCCAGTCCTAGATGTTCCTTTTCAGCCTACCAGTCCAGGCAGTAGCTAGACACCGGAGTGATTTCGGGGACGAGTTAACAAGTTAGCACTGGGGTTCTTCTCTTAATCAGTTCCTTTTCCTGGGAGATCTTGCTCGATTTTTTTTCCCAGAATTCTCTTCTGGACCCGTAGTAAAGACTTTGATTTTGTTTTTAAACTCGAATCCTAAGCTGAGGTGAAAAGTGTTCCCGTTACAGAAGAGGATCTCAGAGACAGTGGGCACTTGCTAATGCCAGCCCTTTCCATTGCCCTGGGCCTGGAGCTCTAGCCGGGCTCTCATGCTGGGGAGGCTGAGTACATTGTCTCCAAAGTGAGTGGTGTGCTCTCTTTAGTGATCTCTCAGGTCTCTGTGGGACCGTTTTTCTTCCAATTCCCTACCCCCCCTTCTTCAAAAGCCGTCTTTTATCAGATTTTTTCCTTACTGTATCTTTCATAAATTTTCTTTAACGAGAGTCTTTATCTTTGCAGGTGGTTCTTCTGTTTCTTCTGTGCCCACTCTTCTCTTGGCAGGGCACTAAATGCATTTACTTTCTTTCTTAAAAAAGTGAATTCTTGTTATTTGTATTGTGATTGGTAGCTTTGTTATAACTATGTAGGTAGGCCAGGGGAGATCAGCTGTTTATTGGTTTTGACTTACACATAATTTTCTTTTTTCACTCTCAGTGGTTCTTAATTAGTGTGTGTGTGCCGTGTACATGTGTGTACGCATGTGCATGTGTGTGGAAGCCAGATGTCAATGTCTGGTATCTTCCTTGGTCACTGTCCACTTTGCCTTTTATTCTATTATTATTATTTTTTGAAAAAGGTCTCTTACTGAACCTTGAGTTCACTGCTTCAGCCGGCCAGCAAGCCCCAGAGATCCTTCAGTCTCTGCCTCCCTAGGACAGGGCTCAGAGGTGCGTGTTGTCATGTCCGTCTTTTTACATGGGTGCTGGGGATCCGAACTCAAGATCTTGGAAAACAGTTTATTAACTGAGCCATCCCCCTTGACCTTTGTTTCTCAATACACTTCCTAAATGTGTTCCTTATGGAGTCAATTACTTCTGCCTTAGGTTTCTATTGCTGTGATAAACACCATGATCACAAGCAGCTTGGGGAGGAAAGGATTTGTTTGCCTTACACTTCCACATCACAGTCCATCACTGAAGGAAGTCAGGACAGGGAATTCAAGGCAGGAACTGAAGCAGAAGCCATGGAGGAGTACTGCCACTGGCTTGTTTCTCGTGCCCTGCTCAGCCTGCATTCTTATACAGCCCAAGACCACCTGCCTGGGGTGCCTCTACCATCCATCACCAATCAAGAAGATGCACCACAGGCCTGCCCACAGACAAGTCTTTGGGGGACATTTCTATTGAGATTCCCTCTCCCAGATGACTGTGGCTTTTGACAGTTGGCAAACAATCCAGCCCACTTGATCTAAAATGAGGAATGAGATGTGGCACTTGCCCTTCAGAGAGGGAGAGACACAGATATGAAGTGATAAAAGACAGTTCACATAGCAGAGTGACTCCGTGACTATAATCCTCTTGGAATATGGGGGTGTTACCACCAGTTTGGCTAGGGGAGCCAGAAAAATACACCCTAACAGGGAATATGATATGTAAACTATAGAGAGTTAGGACAGGAGCTGGCATTTTTCCTCTCCTAGACAACTCATCTCCCCCTCCCCCCTTCTCATTGACAGCTCGGGAAAGGCTCAGGAGGTAAGAGGTGCATGGGGTAGCATACAGTTACCATGTGACCAGGTATTTCCACTAGTACGTATTTATCCAGGAGAAATGAAACTTTATGTCCACACAATTCTTGTTCACAAATGTTGATACTTTATTTATAATGGCTCCAAATTGGAAACAGCCAAAATAGCTATCAACTGTTAAATGGGTAAATTGTGATATGTCTATATTATGGAATACTACTTTGGAATGAAAAGGAATGAACTACACTTTTGATACATGTAACAGAATAGGTAAATTTCAGAAGACAATACCATGTGAAAAAAACTACTGTAAAAAGACTATAGACGATGCATATTTCATTTTTGACTTTCTGGGAAGGGAAAAAAGGAAGCAGAAATCTCAGTGGTGGTTGCTGGAAGATGAGGCAGGTGAGGATTGATTACAGAGAGACACAAGGTGCATCTATGATAAGATTTTTCTGTATTTGTGATTGAGGTCAGGATTAAAGAGCTGTACACTTTCCAAGATTCATCCAACTGTTACTTTAAAGGGTGAATTTTATTACAAGAAGGTCATACCCTAATACCTCTACCTTAAAAGGAATTATTGGTAGATGTACCCAGAAAACATGACAAATATAATACAAGAAGCTAGACTCACATGAGTATATACTATATGCTTTCCATTTATATGAAATTCTAGAATAGAATTGATGGTGGAAAGAAGTAAGAGTCATGGTTGTCAAGGATGAAGCAGGAGCAAGCTATCTACCAGGAAGAGGTTTGAGGGATCTTCCAGGGTGATGGAAATGTTCTGTGTGTCCCTTGATATAAGTGAGGCTTGTATGGATGCAGCCAATTCCAAGATTCATCAATCTGTGTCTTTTAGACTCATCCATCTTATCATGTGTAAATTCTTTCTCATAAGGGAGTAGAAATGATGGGCTAGATTAAAGAGAAAGCTAGAAGGACATCAGTATCTTTGCTGAGCTGGTAGTTTCAAGAGTTGAGCTGATACAGAATCTCTCTTTCCACCCCGACTTCTCGCCACTGAGCCCAGACTTCTTCGGGTGAGTTGTACCTAGCACTCTGCTGCCACGTTTCACATAGCAATATGCATTTCCCCTACTCTCACATGACTGTGGGTTCAAGTCTGGTCTAAGAGTGGTTAGACTGAGACTTAGTTGACTCCAGAGCTCGATACCCTGGCTGCTTTGATCACAGGAGTAAGTTAGCTTAGCGCTGTGAAAGGGATTTTCTCACTTTAAGATATGGTTTTCCTTTCCCAGAATTTTTTTTTTTTCAGACTTTCAGCTTAATGTGAGCTCTTGGAACTTGCCTCTGATGTGGTGAAATGGTTAAGTGGGATTGCTGAGTGTTAGAACAGTGGCTCTCAAGGATTGTTGAGCTGCCTCACACTGGGCTTCCTTCTGCAAACCACATCAGTCTGTGCATCAGCCATTAGTCAACATGTCCTTCATGCTGTTATTAAGTATCACTTTATTAAATAGTTGAATCTTTGCTTCTGCTCTTTAAAACTGAAGGGAATATTTTCTTGTATGAGATACTATATCTTGCTTATGTAATGCTGCAGGACATCTAGATTACACGTTTCCCTCCCTCCCTCCCTCCCTCCCTCTCTTCCCTCCCTCCCTCCCTCTCTTCCCTCCCTCCCTCCCTCCCTCCGTTCCTTCCTCCCTTCCTTTGTTTTCCTTTCTTCCCTCTCATTTACCTTCTCTGGCCTCACCCCTCCTTCTCTCCCCTCCCCTCTCTCCCTCCCTCCCTCCCTCCCTCCTTCACTCCTTCCCTCCTTCCTTTCTTCCTTTCATCTTGATATGTAGCCCAAACGCACGTTCAACTCATGATCCTCCTGCCTCGGCCTCCCGAATGCTGTGATTGCAGATGTGTGCCAGCATACCTGCTAAGGTTTTTCCTTTTAAAATGTCTTATTTAGAGCTCCATGACAAAATCTTTTTCTCAGATTAAAGTGAGAATTGGATTATTGTTGTTGTTGAAGA
The DNA here is from genome assembly GCF_007827085.1 of Peromyscus californicus insignis. Lineage (NCBI taxonomy): Eukaryota > Metazoa > Chordata > Mammalia > Rodentia > Cricetidae > Peromyscus > Peromyscus californicus. Next base: position 69,449,689 of record NW_026294447.1, on the reverse strand, counting down.
CGAGGCAAGCTATTGAGAAGACTGCAGTGTCTGTAAAAGTATGAATTTATTAGCAAGGAGCAGCTGAAGGAGCTTCCTTTTCTTTACATCCTAACGTAAGATTTATATAGTTATGAAAATGTGATGTTCCAAACCTTTATTGTTTTTTTAATTGGTTCTGCAAATTAAATGGACTCCTGTGTAAGTAATTACTATGGAAGCAGACATAGTCATGAAAACACTAGAATATCCAGATCTAGCTGGTTGTGGAAATATGTGCCTGTAATCTCAGCACCTAGGAGCTGAGGCAGGAGGATCATGAGTTAGAGGTTCGCCTGGGTTCCACAACAAGAGCTCTTTCAAGCAAACAGAAGAGAATGTGTGTGTCTCCTTGACTTATACAGAAGAACTAGGCAATGGCCTGTGTGAATATCCAGTTACTGACAGTTAGTGACTACGGAAAGAGAAAGGGAGCCTGAAGGATGTCTCTTAGACTCATGTGCCCTCACCAAGCCACAGTCGGGGGTCTTTAGATCCTGTCCTAGGTTTCTTGGTGTTTTATTATAGCTTTAGAGTTTTGTGTTCTACATTATATGTTTCTAGTTTTTCAAAAGATTAAGGAGTGAAAAAAATCCTTCTTGAAACAGGGAAATTTATATGAGTGAATTTCTAGGACCCCCTGCTTGTTTCCTCTGGGCGTAAGCTCTGAAATAGCGGTTTTTCTCTAGAGAAGAGATGCAAGAGATGGTTTGTTTGAGTGACACTGGGGATGATGTCAGAAGGGGTGGGGCTTCAGAAAGTCTGTGTGTTTGGAATATGTATACCAAGGGCTGGGTGCCACTGTTACTCCTGTTGTGAGGATCTCACTAATAATTCTTGAAAGGCTCCAAGTTAGCCTCACATCCCTGAATTCTTGAAGTAAAACCAGGGATTCTAGGAGAAGAGGCGCCTGGTTGGTGTTACCATGCTTCTTGACATAGTTGGGGTGGTAGAGGAGGAAACTCAACAAAGAATCCGGAATCCATGGAAACTTGGTCCCTGGCTCCTTCTTTTCCTTGAATAGTACTAGAGGTACAAGATGGCCTGTCACAGCCTGCGTCACCACCCACCTGTCTTCTGTGTCAGGCTGAGTGTTTCACTTTCTCTCTTAAAAGAAATTGAAACTGGAGGAGAGGGGGAGGAATAAGTACACTTTACATTTGGATGTCTTCTGGCAGGTCACGGAAGTGGCATCTTCTGTGTAAGGTAAGAGGATGTGATGAAGGAGCTGTGCCTGCTGTGGGTGCTTCGGTATTCAGAGTGTGGCCAGAGGTGGTTGAGGAGGCCAGCACAGGACGTGCCTGTGTGGCATTTGTCACAGCTAGTCTTGCTGCATCCCTGTCATCTTCCATCCTTCAGCACAGTGGGGTTGTATGTGTTGTCTTACTATGTAGAACTCAGGACAGCAATGCCGTGTTGGAACACTTAGTGTTCCTTCAGCTGTCCTTCGAAGGAGACCAGCTTTCCTTGAACTGGTGGGTCTGTGCTTACTGCTCACACTCTGAGTTTTTAGGCCTCGGATAGGATTTGAGTGACTTTATGTAATCGTTGACGGAAAATGATCTTGGATGTTGTGTTGTATTTCCAGAACTGTATGGCTTTGATGTGCTCATAGATAATACTCTGAAGCCATGGTTGTTGGAAGTGAATCTCTCCCCTTCTTTGGCCTGGTAAGTCAGTTCTGTCAACAAAAAACAAGACAAACCTGCACATGACACTAAACCTATTTTGATTTTTTTGGAGGGGGATATTATTTTTCTTATCTTAAAAGACTTTCCTTTTACACAGTGGTGGTTAGAATTTTAAAAATTAGAGGTTTGTGGTATATTATCAAATCCCTGTGGGAGTCAGTTTCCCAGCCAGTGTGCAGTACATATTTGCCATGTATTTGGCTTCTTAAGGATCATTCTTATTCTGACTTTTAACGTTTTTTAAATGCTAAGATAAGACTGTGTCTATTATTTCGTCTTATTTGCATTACTAAAGCACTTGAAACATGAATAACAAGTTACTTCATTACATTGGAAAGAGCAATAGTCTTGAAAAATATGCTGACAGATATCCCAAACTGCAAACAGTGTGAACAGAATGTACTACTCATCAGAGAAGATGAGTATGAAAATAATATCAACGTAATTTCTTCATTATCCCATATATACTCATACCATCTTAGAATCTCAGTCCTCTGATCTGCACTCGCCTCTGTAGCTCTGAAGTTATAACAGCCTGAGCAGACCTAAATTTAAAAAACAAAAACAAAAACAAAAGCAGCTACTTCTTCATCCAAGCCAAGTCCTTCAGCTTAGCATTGCTAAAGAGATGATTCTTGGGGAAGATGTAGACTTTCTCATTGAATCCATGCCTGCCCCTCAGCAGAACCTCCTGCTGCACTTAGACTCTGATGGACAGATTCAGCCTCTTTTGTAGACACTCTGTTAAGGTGACTGAAGTGCTCTCGGGTGGTGCACTGCCCACCTTTGCTGGCATGGACTTCCCTGGGGGCTCTGCATGCACTATAGCAATCTAAAGCTGGACCGAGGCCCCAGAGTGCTTGCTCTTTTTTGCTCAGTTCTGTGGCCTGGTGTCCACCCAAGGTTAATGTCTAAAAAGTTTTTAACAACCTTAGATTTGCAAAAAAATCAAATCTGTTATTTAGAAGGGAAGAAGTCTATTTTTCATTACCAAAGAAGACCCTGCTTACATCTGCAGCGACAGAATTTCTGCTAGCTATGTGCTTTTCTAAACAGAAAACCCTAGAGGTTTCTGCCAGAGACCACCCAGCTGCTGAGCTTTTAAGGATGAGAGGTTGGCAGAATGCCAAGTCATCAACTGAAGACATGTTGACTACTTGGTGGAGTGGGGATTTGGCTTCGCTCAGGTGTGAGGTGTGCAGCCGGGCAGTGCCTTCAGTTGTTAACACTGCACTTTGTCAAGTCTGCCGCCCAGTGAAGTCCGGGAGCCGATGGGAAACATCCCAAGGAACACGTGGGGCCAGCAGCTAGAGGAGTGTGGGTCGTGGAGGAGCACTGAAGCTCCAGGCTAGTCCTCTCCACAGGAAGGCCTCTTGTTTTTGGTCCACGCTGTTCCAGTGTTCACACGGGCTCCTGCCTCCTCTGATGGTGACTTGTTGATAGGACTTGCTTGGATCTTTCTGCCCTGTTTACAAGCCTGCAATCCTAAAGAGAACGAGTTAGCACAGAAAATGACAACTTCCGAAAAGTACCAGTGTGGCCAAATCGTCTTGTCTTGCATGTGAATGTAAGTAAATGACGAAGCACTGAAACCTTGGAATGAAGGGCACTCATTAAAAGTATGAGCACACAGACAGCCTGAGCCTCGGAACCCCACAGTGATAGTGAAGCAATAGCCCTGGCTGCTCAGCACTTGAATTGCACAAGATCTGGAGTAAACGATTCCATGTCAGGGAATCAAATGCGTTGGTGCTGGGCCTGCCTTACGGAGGATGAGCGTAGCACAGGCTTATGTTCTGTTATCTTCCACCCAGATTTCTCTCCCCTTTCCTGTGGATTTGATGGGCTGCTTCTCTGATGTTTGGAACCTTTGCTGTACTGGGACCCATGATGAGGCAGCTCTCTGCTACCCTACAAAGTGATCAGTTGCTCCTTTCTCTCTCCCTTCTCTTAGTGATGCACCTCTGGACCTCAAGATTAAAGCCAGTATGATCTCAGATATGTTCACTGTTGTAGGTAAGTAGCAGTGTGTTCTGAACTGGACTCACAAAAAAATTAACCAGAGCTTCCATTTGCCAGGCTCCCTAGGTGTTGCCAACTGGCAGTTCCTAAGCCATGCTGAATGTTTTGTACTAAAAAATTATATTTTCAGGGAAGTGTTTATATGTTTCTACTCCCCCTGGCTCCATCCTGTCCCGAGGCTGAACCACAACTAAGGCTGAGACCTGGGGCATGGGAATTATGAGCTGAGGCAGAGAATTAAGCGGAGATCTGCAGAGAGTATATTTTTCTCTGAGCTGGGAAAGTGAAACCCACTGAAGAAGCCCTGTTACAAAAGAGACCGGCTGTATTTCTCCTAGACAGTCTCTGCTGGCTTCAACATGATCCCTTCTGCAGTGTTATAGCCAAAGCAGCCCGAGGAAGAAATCCCATTTTAAGTAGATAAGCCAGAACTTTGAAATGGAGATGGGCAGTCAGGTGGGTATGACGTGGATTTATTATTGGGTTTTTAAATTTCCCTGAAGAGACCCAGTGAAATCTATTTGATGTGAACTAGTACTTGTACCAGCAGATGCTGTAAAACTTAGCGACTCTCTTCTTCTTTATGTATTTATTTTTAATTATTTATTTATTTTACATCCCGAACGTAGTTTCCTCCATCCTCTCCTCCCAGTCCCTCCCCTCCACCTTCCCTCTGCCCACCTGCCCCACCCCCCATCCACTCTTACTCTGTTTCTGTTCAGAAAAGGGCAGGCCTCCCATGGATATCAACAAAACATGGCATATCCAGTTGCAGTAAGACTGGGCACCTCCTCTTGTATTTAGGCTAGTCAAGGCAACCCAGTATGGAGGAATAGGGTCCCAAAAGCCAGCAAGAGTCAGAGACATCCCCTGCTCCCACTGTTAGGAGTCCCACAAGAAGACCAAGCTACATAACTGTCTTATATATGCAGAGGGCCTAGGTCAGTCCCATACAGGCTCCCTGGTTGTCAGCTTAGACTCTGAGCTCCTATGAGCTCAAGTTAGTTGATTATGTGGTTTTTCTCATGATGTCTTGACCCCTCTGGCTCCTACAATCCTTCCTCCTCCTCTTCAGCATGATTCCCCAAGCTCTGGCTAGTGTTTGCCTGTGGGTCTCTTCATCTGTTTCTGTCAGTTGCTGGATGAAGCCTCTCTGATGACAACCGGGCTAGGCACCAATCTATGAGTATAGCAGAATGTCATTAGGTATCATTACATTGACATTTTTCTCCTCCAGTTGTGTTTGGGTCTATCCTAGGTGTCTGCCCTATCCAGCCCCTGGGTCCTGGTGCTACCGGCAGTGTCAGGGTGGGCTTATTCTCATGGCATGGGTCTCAGGCTGGACCAATGACTGGTTGGCTGCCCTTACTCCAGCACATCCCATAGATAGGACAGACTGTAAGTTGGAGGCTGTGTGGCTGGGTTGGTGTCCCAATCCCTCCGCTGCAAGTCTCTGGTCACAGGAGATGGACAGTTTAGGCTATGTATCCACTATTGCTAGGAGTCTTAGCTGGGGTCATCCTTGTAGATTCCTGGGAGTTTCCCTTGCTCCAGGTTTCTGTCTGACCCCAGAAATGCTCTCCCCCACCCCTTCCACCTGATTCCTCATGTTCCTATCCCCACCCACCCCCAGTCCACCCACAAAATTGCTTACTTCCCCTTCTCGGGGAGACCCCTTGAACCCTTCTTGTTACCTAGCCTCTCTGGGCCTGTGGATTGTAGCATCTTCTTTTTGGTTGAGAATCTAGTTCTTTTAGGAAGAAAGTGAAACTAGTGGAAATTGTTTCCTTTTTTTTTTTTTTTTTTTTTTTTTTTTGGTTTTTTCGAGACAGGGTTTCTCTGTGTAGCTTTGCGCCTTTCCTGGAACTCACTTGGTAGTCCAGGCTGGCCTCGAACTCACAGAGATCCGCCTGGCTCTGCCTCCCGAGTGCTGGGATTAAAGGCGTGCGCCACCACCGCCCGGCCTGTTTCCTTTTTTGTTAAAAAAATTGTGAAGAAAAAAAATCTGTATTTTTACAGTGATGCATACAATTTACCAATAATATAAAAAACATATAACTTATGATTTGGGCTAAAATCCCTGTTTCCCTTCTTGAGAATCATGACCAAGGATAATTACTTTACAGTTGAATATTAAAATAATTAATTAGAGCCGGGTGGTGGTGGTGCACACCTTTAATTCCAGCACTTGGGATGCAGAGGCAGGGAAATCTCTGAGTTTGAGGCCAGCCTGGTCTACAGAGTGAGTTCCAGGACAGCCAAGGCTATACAGAGAAGCCTCGTTTCAAAAAAAACAAAATAATAATAATAATATAGAAAAACAGATATAACAAAACATTTTTAAGCTGTAGATAATCATAAAGCCCATTGCAGGTATTAAAAGTAGGCCGTCTTCTGTCTTCCCAGTAGGTTGTAATAGGACATGACAATAGGCTTGCTATTGGATTCTTCTGGTGAAACCTTTTCCCCCAGTCATCATCCATAAAGCTACTTAAAAAAAAATCAACAATCTTTTCTTTCATAAACAGCTGTGTGTTTCATAAAGATGACTGTTCATTTGTTTGAGACTTATCAAAGCCACGTCTCTGTCAGTCGGGATTATAATTAGCTCCTCAGGCTGCTTCCCTCTTTAGGATGAGTTTAAAGGTACTTGAACCAAACAGACTGATTTCTTAGAAAAAGACGGCTCTTGCTGGGCAGTGGTGGCACACTCCTTTAATCCCAGCACTCGGGAGGCAGAGCCAGGCGGATCTCTGTGAGTTCGAGGCCAGCCTGGTCTTCAAAGCGAGTTCCAGGAAAGGCGCAAAGCTACACCGACAAACCCTGTCTCGAAAAACCAAAAAAAAAAAAAAAAAAAAAAAAAGAAAAGGACAGCTCTTAATACTGCTCATTCCCCATCCAGGGTTTGTGTGCCAAGATCCCGCACAGCGGGCATCCAACAGGTCAATTTACCCCACCTTTGAGTCTTCCCGACGGAACCCTTTTCAGAAATCCCAGGTAAGCCAGTTGAGCGTGAAGCCCAGAGAAGGCTTGCTGGGGAGTGGCAGCCGGTGAGATGGGGGCACTGGAGCACTGTGATTGGGAGGTCACTTAGGGCAGGAGGATTTGGGGATGTGTTCAGCAGTGGCTGGTCTTCAGTGCATTCACCTGCTTCCCAACAAACTTACTCTTCGTTTTTGTTCTGCCTTTCCTCTTTTCGCTACCTTTCCTTCTCTCTTCCAAACTCCCTGTTTCTCCCCTCAGACTGACATGCTCTGAAACAAAGCAGAGTGGGGCCTGCTCACTCTTAAGCATGACTAGGCTTTTTCTAATCTTCAGACCAGTTTTGTAAAACAGATGCTCCATGGAAACAGTGTGTCCTCTGTCCTCTTTGAAGGGACCCTCAGTGGTCATGAGCTCTAATCAAAGCTAAAATAATACCCAAAGAAACTGCTGAGTCAGAAGCATTGTTTGGTCAATTACTGCTCCCGTCTGTGCACTCTGTCTGGTTTGGGCCTGCTCATTCCGTCGCGTCCTCAGTCTGCATGCTTGAGTACTTTCCCTTAGTGTGTCTTCTCATTAATGAGACTTTGCCCAGCTCCTCTCTGCCCATCTGGGTTGATTCCGGGCCTACTAAAACTTTGGAGCTATTTTTATAATCCATCCTATCTTTAGGGACCTTTAGTGTCTGTCCTTAAAGATAGGATAAGGACCCCAATTCCCTTCTTTTTCATTGTGTTTTGAATTCATTGATTGTGGCTTGTAAACTGTCCCCTGCTCCTCCACTACATCATAAGCGCTATTAATAGTTTCTCCTTTCTCCCTCTCTCCTCCCCCTCCTCTCTCTTCCATCACTCTTCTTCCTCCACTTCACCCGTCCATTCTTCCCTCCAGCCTTCTTTTCTTCCATTCTTCCTCTTCCTCCATCTGCTCAGGAGTCTCATTGAGAGTGGTGCTATGTCAGCTGTCTTCACATTTGACAGGGTTTTCACAGTCATGTGCTTCTCAGGCTTGCAGGCAGGTAATGTGAAGAAGGACAGTAGGCAGCTACAACACAGTGATGTGCCAGGCTAACCGAAGAGTGGAGCCCTCCTCCATCAAGGCGGGGGGCGACTGATGAGTGTGCTCTAGCTGATCACTGTCATGCTCCAGTGGCCAATAGGGCTAAGAGCCTCCTGTTGTCAAGAGAAATCAGGAATGATTTGTTTTTGTTTTGTTTGTTTGTTTTTAATGTTGACAATTAGCTCATTCAAAACAAAACTAGAGCACTACAAGCCAAGTCTAACATGCCTTTGAGCTGGAGTGGGTCGATGGCTGCCTAACTGCTCTGGGATGATTCCCTGGGTAGTGGTGTGCTGTGGAACATGGTGTACTATATTGTAAGAGGTGTTGTCTCAGATTAGAGATACAACCAGACATCAGAGTCCTACTTGCTCATGAGCATCACCACAGATCAAAGGGATTTCTGTATATTTAATAAGAAAAGGTAGAGAATTATTAACCTAGGTATAGTGGGAAAACCTAGGTAGTCACATACCTGTGCTAATTATTCCCTGCAAGCATCCCTAGGAGAGCTGCACACATCCCTAGGCAGAGCTGTGTAGCTAGAGTTTTCCTGCCTTGCCCACAGTTGGGACAAATCTCTCTCACCTGCCAGTCCCACAGCCACTCAGACCCAACCAAGTAAACACAGAGACTTACATTGCTTACAAACTGTATGGCCATGGCAGGCTTCTTGCTAACTGTTCTTATAGCTTAAATTAATCCATTTCTATAAATCTGTACCTTGCCACGTGGCTCGTGGCTTACCGGCGTCTTCACATACTGCGTGTCCTGGTGGCGGCTAGCAGTGTCTCTCCTTCTCAGTCTTCCACTTCCCAGAATTCTTCTCTCTCCTTGTCCCGCCTATACTTCCTGCCTAGCCCCTGGCCAATCAGTGTTTTATTTATACAGAATGATATCCATAGCACTTCCTCTTTTCTTTTTTTTTTCAAAAAATAAGGTTTTAACCTTAACATAGTAAAATTACATATAGTTTGGGAATTTGGGTGTAGCTTCTCTTACTACTTCCTGCTGGAGGGGGGCGCTGTATCTTATGGGGACACAAAGAAAATTTTAGGATTATGGAGTAGTCCATAGGCTATATTGTCTGAGCCAGTTGCCTTCAAACCGTTCTGGATGTTGGATCATCTGGGCCATGGTGTCATTGGAGACCTTTCAGGGGGTCTTGGCTGGTCAAACCTAATGTATCTTAATCTGGAACAAATCCATAGCCTCTGGCTTTCTGTAGAAATAAAAGAAGAGCCTCCTTTCCAAAGCAACATACCCTTACATCCAAATTTTGAAGTCAAGGTACCTTTAAAATATCCATATTGGTTTAACTCAACATCTTTTACGATCAAATGTTTTTCTGCAGTTAAAAATCCCAAAGACAACACAATCCAGATTCTCTGTGTAATATTCATCTTAACGTGGCTTATTTTTTATATTAATTTTACTGTCTCTTTAAAGACTTTATTTTTTAAAACTATGTATTTGTTTATATAACCGTATATATCACCTTTTTTGTCTCTTTTAAGTCTAAGTATATTTTACACACATTGTAAACTATTACATCTGAATCTTATTGTGAATCTATTGCTTTAAACTGCAGCAGCTGTGGCTGCTGGCTCCGCCCACCTCAGCTTCCCAACATGGCAGTGGTACGCTTTCTGCCAGCTCTGGGAATCATCAACTCTCAGAAATAGTGGGTCTATGCTTCTATCAAAGTAGCATGTAGCCCAGAAATCTCTTTTTGTTTTGTACTAGCAAAGGCTAAATCCACCACGCAGCTTAATGTGCCACTTGCAGAGGCCTCATTCCCGACATATTGCAGGTCAAGCGCACACGTCAGGAACCTGCCATAGTAGCTCAAACCTGCAGGCTTCTGCTAACTTGAGAGAGACAACTAGGAAGCTGTTTTTACTTCCATTTTAGAATCTTTTTTCTCAGGTTTTAGGTGGAAACTCTTGCTAACACGTTGGACGCCAGAGCTGTGAATGTTTCTTACAGTTTTGATACCATTTCTGCAAGGCTTTTCTTCTAGGGATAGCAGCATTCCAATCTTAAAAGAGTGGATCCCATTTCTTAACTTGCTGGTCAGCTTTTATTGGCAATTCTTTGCAAATCATTAGAAATCTTCCCAATATTTATTCTGCTTACTGGTGGACAGTGGCATGATGCCATCCAAAAGCAGCCTTGGGGATAGACACATAAAGACCAATAGAGGAGCTTTGTGTACTGTATGAAACAGGTTTGTCAGGCAGGCTAGTACACCCAGGGTCTTCAGTATCTAACAGTAGTGAGAAGTTGAAGTTGGAACACAAAGAATAGCACGACAGCAGTACTGTAGAGAAATACTCTCACTTTTCCACCAAGGGCAGGGCTCTTGCATGTGGTCTGTGCTTTCTAATGTCTTAGATACAGGAAATGGAGAGCCATAGGCCTATTAGGAAAAGGTAAGGCTGTATTCCATTTTTTGTCTCTTATAGCATCCCGTATCTGCATAGGTACAGTCATCAAAAATCACACAGGTAAGTAAGTTCTGGGTCATTTGGAGACTTGACTCAATTTTAATCCCCATTTCTGAAATAGAAAGCCTTTTAGCTTTGGCCTTCCATGGTATATATATATATCTCATGTACCTACTCTTTGTATAATTTGAAAACACAAAATAGAGTATGTGGAGAGACATGTACCAGTATCTTCTTGGTTATAGACCATGAGGACAGAGGCTGTGATAGCTCAGGGCCTTCAGTTCTCGAGGGGGAATATGCTGTGGGAAAGGCAGTTGGATTGAAATGATGAACAGAGCTTATCCATCATTTTGCCCAAAATATTCTGGAAAGAAAATATTAGAATTCACCCAGGAACTTTATCCGGTTCAGGTATCTTAGGAAGCAGACTGCTCCGGCAGCCTGGTGTCAGCACTCATTTTGCATTGAGTGTGGGCTTATTTGCATTTTTTCACAGATGGTATTTGATATGTGTAGCGATTTGTAACTGAATTTAGAAACCTGTGGAAATCAGATGCGGCCTGTAAAATAAGACAAATGTTTTTCTGCCACTATCAACCTTCGCTCCTTTACTGTCGCTGTAAGCGATTTTGAAATTGGCTGCCATCTTCTCGGGTGTTGCTCATGTGGGGCTTTGGCCCATTTCTGCAGTGGGTCAGGTTGTCCCGGCTGATGCTCAGTAGGAAGCTCTGCCAGTTATCCTAACAGTTGTCTGCTCCGGAAGCCTGAACGGCAGCTTCCTGAACCCCTGCTTCTAATAAAGTGAGTTATATGGCAAAGAAAAGTCCTCTGGGTGTCTAGTGTCGTGTTTGGTAACTGCTTCATGTGCTTCTCTAATGTGTGTTTGGTGACACGATCGTAGAACTCAAAACTCTGCAGAATGTAATGTTTCGTATTTAGTAATTATCTAAATATTATTTGCTGTCCATAGCAAAAACCAAGACCAAATAACCAACCTAGACACTAATTGGCAGTTTAAAATTTCTCTGGGTACTTGATGGTGTACGTACCTCTTCATCTCCCAGAGCTAGCGGCCTCTCAGTTAGTGGAGGCTTGTTTCTCCAGTGGTCAGTCAGCCCATTGGAATATGTAATTTATTATATTACCATCAGAGAGTGCAGTGGAGGGACTCGTAAGTTAAAACTACAAGATGGCTGTTTTTCCTTAAGGTTTTTTTGTTTGTTTGTTTTGTTTTTTAAATTTTTTTAGGTAGTAGGAAGAACCTGGGGCCTTTCACATGCCAGGCAAGCACAGAGGACCACTGAGCTGTGTCTCCAGTCCTCCCTTGATTTTGATAGCTGCGATGGTTTTACAGAACACTCTTGATTCCTTTTTTTTCTCCTTGCTTTTGGTCTCCTAGTGTGCTGTGGCACTCCCAAACATTGATTTTTCTCTCCTCCTAACCTTCTTTTCCCTTCTCTCTATTCTTTCTCACTTATCTGTAATTCAGGTCATAACTTCCTTCATCCTACCTCAGACTACCTAGCCTGAATTGCTGCCTGTCATTCCTTACCTCCTAGTGTTTTGTGTAGACGCACACAGGATCCAGGACTGAGTGGGATGTGGGTAAGAAAGGAGCTGTGCATGCACACAGGAGTGTAGGAGGTGGCTCTTGACAGTGATTGTAGAGAAACTTAACTGTTAAGGGTGCTAATTCATTGTTTGCAGGAGTGCCGTTAAGTTTGTGCTGAGGAGAAAATCTGTCCATCAGTATCTCAGCCTTTAGGACCCAAGGATATTGAAAAGCATGTTACAAAGAAGCAGAGTTGGAAATGATCATTGGGTGTTATTTAGTATTGGCTAGTCCTGTGTTCCCAGACATAGAGTGCTGGATCCCTGAAAACTGTTGTAGGAATCCACGCCCTCAGCACTTGAGCAACCTAAGGCGGCTTTAGTTCATCAGGGCCACTACATGGCAGTCTGTCTGTTCTAGACATCTGATGATGAAAGTCTTCATTTGCATGCAGTCATTTGAGTCACATGTCTTGTTCCCTCATTATATTATTTGAGATGACTTTAAAGTATCCTTAACAGCAAGGTGTGGTGACACACACCCATAGTGTCAGTACTTGGAAGGCCGAGGCAGGAGGATCACTAGTTTAAGGCTAGCCTGAGATACTCTCTCAAAGAAATCAAGGACTGGGGATATACCTCAGTAGTCGAGAAGTTGTTGGCACACACAAAGGCTCAGGGTTCCATCTACTAACTCCCCCAACATTAAAATAGATAATAAAGTACCCTTCGGATCAGACAGGAGGGCTTCTCGATTTTGGAAGACTCACTGCCAATGACTTTATGTGGCTTTCTGATCGGCGGAGCTGTGCTTGCACAGGTGAACTAGCTGAGCTCATTTGCTTGTTTGTGTTCTCAAACTGTAAGTAGTGTGGGATGATGAGAGACGTCCTCAAGCCACTCCTTTACTGTTTCAGTTCTTTACTAATCATCATCACACTTTAAAGACTTACAAAAGTGATGTGTTCCTAGCTGAATCCTTACCCTCTCCTTTGTGCAGGTCAGTTCCAATATATGTTCCCTTTATCCCTAGAGACTGAAGGGAATTAAAATATTCCCAGGATGGCTACTCACTTGTAAAACAAATATTTATTGATTTACTTCTCTAGATATTGAAGATACCACAGTAAAAGCTAGATAAATAAATGCTGATTTCATAATCTTTCATTATATAGGTAGCTTGTCATGGAGTTTTGCCCCTGATAAAATTTAGTTTTTATAACTCCTGTGCTTAGTTTGCAAATAATTAGTTTCCTGTGTTCAAAGGGAAAACCATTCTTGGTTTGTGTGCTATTTATAACTTGTCACTTGGTGACTTAGCAGAAAGTTTATTTCTTACAGTTTTAGACCCTGGGATGTTTAAAAACAAGATCCCAGGTGGGGCAGGGGTTTCGCATGCCTTTAATCCCAGCACTCGGTAGGCAAAGATGGGGATTTCTGTGAGTTCAAGGTCAGCCTGGTCTACACATGGAGTTCCAGGACAACCAAGACTACATCAAAAAGCCTGTCTTGAAAAAAAAAAAAAAAAAAAAAGCAGAACAAAACAAAAAAGACCAAGATTCCAGCAAGATAGAACTCCTTCTGAGGGCTTGCTTTGCAAGCAGCTGACATTTCATTGTCTAGTCAAAGCACATCTGTTGGCACACATCAGGGAGAGCACAGGAGAGTGAGTGAAGTCTCTGGCACTAACTCTATTAGACTAAGAAGGCACCACAAATATGATCTTGTCTAACTCTAATTACCCCTGAAAGGCCCCATTTCCAAATACCATCAGTTGGGGGTAGGTCCTCATCATGAACTTTGGAGACCCACAAACACCCATGGCTGGCCCAAGCATAAAGACAGTACTAGCTGCCCACAGTTGACCTGCTTCTCCTTGATGCAGGTTTCTTCCGGGAATCTAGAGAGATAATTCATGCCTGTAGTTCTTTGATTACTTCTCCCCTTTTTTCCTCATTGACATTTTTGTTTGTCGTATTTTATCAGTCATTTCATCAGTTTCAGTAGTAGTGTATTTTCACACTTGAGGCTCTTCTGCTTGTGTAAGATCAAAATCACTGACAGCGTGGTCCTCAGACTCCTGCTCACGCTGTGGAAACGGATGGAACCCAGATCACCTGTGGGTCTGTTATGGCCATGGCTTCGGTACTGCCTCCTTGGGACACAGGCAGTCAGCCTTCATCCAGTCCTGATGTTGAGCAGCCACAGTGCTCTCTGAGTAGCAGCGTTTTCATAAGAGCTCTGCTTTAAATTTACTGATGATTCTGCTTTCAGGATTTTCCTTTCAGTTTCTAAAATATCCTAGAGCGCCCAGCTTGGAAGCAAAAGCGTAGTCCTTGGTTTCTTGTCTCAGGTCAACCAACTCTCCCCTCCCAGTGCTAAAGAGAACATAATTATTTGCTACAATAAATACACATTCTCATCTCTGTGGGGCTGTTTTGGGGTTTTTTCCCTGCCCCCGAAATATTGGCTATACCTTCAAACCAACACTAAGTCTGCACATTGAGGAGATAACGGCATCGCTCACCGTTTCCTGCTTGTTTGCGGTCTTTAGCATATTTCTACCATTTCTCTTCTTGACTTGGAAGTTTTTTTCTGTTTCCTGGGGTTTGGGGCTAAGTGATTAATTCTAGAAATTGGGCTGTAGATTTGAGCTTCTCCAGGTCTGAAAAATACTGCTGTTGAGTGAGGAGCGAGGGGAAGATGATGGTGTTCGCTCCCTTCAACCTTGCCTTGATTTTTTTCCTCTTAGCGCGCCCGTCCACTCTCTGCCAGTGATGCAGAAATGAAAAACCTTGTGGCCTCAGCCCGGGAGAAGGTCCCGGGGAAGTTAGGCGGCTCTGTACTTGGTCTGTCAATGGAAGAGGTAAAGATCTTTTCATATCAAGCCTTTGTGGGTTAACAAAGGGCTCAGTGCAAATCAGTGAGTGATTCGTAACACTTATGACACACTTTTCTCCTTTCTCCAAAGGAGAAAGATTCTAGATAGGAGAAATTTCTCCTCAGGAAACATCCTAAATGTCATTGATTCTTCCAAACGTTTGTGTCATTTTCTGCATTTGGAACTCTGCCTTTGTCTTATAACTTCAGGTTTCCAAGTAGGCGCTCTTTTATCTTTCTGTTCTTTCTTCCTCCACCTAGATCAAAGTTTTGCGAAGGGTAAAGGAAGAGAATGACCGGAGAGGAGGATTTATCCGCATATTTCCTACATCCGAGACATGGGAAATATATGGGTGAGGTGACTGCCTTTTTTTTTTCTAAAGTTATACCTAAGTCTAGTCTGTAGAATTAGCTTGATGGTGACTCATTGTTATCGCTTCTAATGTGCTGCCTTTCTTACCTACCTTATTTAAAATAATAATTAATCCACAAACCAGGCACGATGATACATGCTTATAATGTCCAGATTCAGGAGGTAGAGGCAGGAGGTTCAAAGTCACCCTCTGCTGCACAGGGAATTCAAGGCCTCCCTGGGCTCCCTGAGACCCAAACTTCAAAGAGGGGAAAAAGGCAAACCACAGATATTCATAAATCCAAGAACATGGCCATCAATGGTCATGAACCTATGTTGAAGCCCTCTCCCTGTTTTTTAAGATTCATTTTTAGTATTTTGATTACATGTGTACATGTACATGTGGCTGTGCGCACATGACTACAAATAGTCTCATGAGCCAGAGACATTGGATTCCCAGGAGCTGGTGTTACAGACAGTTGTCAATTGCCTGCCTGATGTGGGCACTGGAACTGAACTCAGGTCCTCTGGAAGAGCAGCAAGTGCTCTTAACCTCTGAGCCATCTCTCCAGCCCACCCTCCCCATTTTCCCCGTCTCCCTCCTAACCATTCCCCTGTTCTTAATTTTATGTTTTTCATCATCTTGATTTAAAAACTTATTTGTTCTCACTGTATGTGCCTAAATAATACATTGTTTATTTCTGATAAGTACTCAGTTCTAGTTTCCAGACAATAGATACAGTGACTCCATTCCAAGTGTGCATTTTGATGGTGGTTTTTGGCAAATTAAACAGTTTAACTACTCCACATCCATTACATGGAAAACTCCATAAGTCCTGTATGGGCCTCGACAGTCACCCTCCAGAGTGGCCTTCTTTCTGTCACTGGGTTTTCCAGGAGCGTTTAGACATGTGGAGTCATACAGTATGTAATTGCTATATTTGGCTTCTTTTTTTTATACAGAATTTTTGAGGTTCATGCCTGTTGTCATATGAAGCAATAATCCATTCTTTGTTCCTGTGTACTGTTGGATTGTGTTACTCTATCACAGTTTACCCATTCTCTTGCCCTGGACCAGGTGTGTCCATTATGTGGCTGTTGTGAAGAAAAGCCCCGTGAGTGTCCATGGGCTGTGCCTTGTGTGCCCTTAAAATCCTTTCTCCTGGGTAAATAGCTAGAGTAGAACTGGACAAGTCACTGAGCAGTGCTGATACACTTTTACACTTTACCCAAGATGCTGAGAAACTCCAGTTGGTCCCTGGTTGCTGTCACCTGGTGTCACCGGGCTTTTTCAGCCCAGCAAACTAGGGCCTCCCTGGGCTTGAATGATTTGCGATGAGGGCAGCAGTACTGAGCACATCATCTGCAGTTGGCACGTCTGTATTTTTATTACTGTGTTACAAAAGGCTGTGTTTGCTACAGGTCCTTTCTTGGATATGTATGTGTGTATACATGTATATATGCATGTATGCATATATCTGTATAGTATTTCCTCCACGTCTGTGACGGTTTGCTCACTTTCATAAGAATGGTTTTTGCTACAGTTTAACTACTTTGTATTTCTTTGCTAAGAATAACTTTCTGTGGTGCAAAGCCTTTTTCTCTTATGTTTCCAGTAGGAAGTTTTGCTAATTTAGCCTTTATGTGAGGTCTGTAATATGTTTTGAATGAAGTATCGAGTATATAAATTTCAGACTAGGCTCCTCTTTAGTGACATCCCACACATTTTGATTATTGTGCTTTGCTTTCATCTGTTTAAAATATTTTCTCATTTCCCTATTCATTTTCTTTTTGGGTTATTTAGAAGTATGGTTTTTTTTTTTTTTTTAAAGTATTTGGAGTTTTTCCAGAAATCTTTTAGTAACTGATTTTTTCAGTTTACTTATGTTAAGGTCAGAGAATATAATTTGGAAAACTTGAATCTTAAATTTCCTGAGAGTTCTTATGTGGCTAATGGTGGCAAATGTAGTGTATGTTGAACGGTGTCTGCCCTGTGGCTGGATGGGCTGCTTCACAAAGGTGGGTCAGGCCACAGGGTTAGTGCTCTTATCTCAGCCATATCTGCTCCTGTATCAGTTGTTGAGATACTGGTCCAGAAGTTCTCCGTCGTCCTTGGTGACACTCACTTTTCCTTTTGGTCTGCCCATTTTGCTGTATTCTGGATCTCTGTTATTGCGTGCACCATCAGGCTGCGTCTTCATGAGAATCAGGCTTCCTCCCTGTTAGGAAATAGTCTTTGTGCCTCATGGTGTGATTGACTTTTTTTTAAAATCTATTTGTTCCGAAATTTACTTAGTGTACTTTAATATACTCTACTCCTGCTTTCTTAGTACCTAGCATTTTTCTATTGCTTTGTCTTACAAATTTTTAATTTCATTTCGGTTTTGTTTTTCAAGACTAGGTGTATCACTGTGTATTTCTGACTGTCCTGGAACTCATTCTGTAGACCAGGCTGGCCTTGAACTCAGAGATCGCCTGCCTCTGCCTCCTGAGTGCTGGGATCAAAGGCATGCACCACTATCGCACAGCTTTTGTCTTACAATTTAAAAATTAAAAAAATAACTGATTTTATCTAACAGTGTTTCTAAACAAAGGATGGTTAGAGGTTAGACTTTCTAAATCTCATGGTTACCTTTGGTGATAGAAACACCTAAAATGCCTCCACTTTGCAGGAATATTCTTCCCTATGGTCACCATGCTGTATAACAGGTAGATCTGCTAACCTTGCTCCTCCTTCCTAACCACGCCAGCCTCTTGTTCTCCCCACTCTGCCTGCTGAGTGTGCTGTTGTCCTTCTGCTTGGGTTCTGCAGTGGGAGTGAGTAATACGGCATCTGTTTCTCTATGCCTGGCTTACTTCATTCACATTTACGACCTCCAGGTTCATCTATGTTGTTGGAAATGACAGGATTTTGTTCTGAGTAATACGGCATCTGTTTCTCTATGCCTGGCTTACTTCATTCACATTTACGACCTCCAGGTTCATCTATGTTGTTGGAAATGACAGGATTTTGTTCTTTCTATAGCATAACAGTGTTCTACTGTGTACGAACCACATTTTCTTCATCCATTCCACTCTTGATGGAATACTTAAATAGACTTTATATTCTGTTCATAGCGTTTCAATAAACATGGGACTACAGGTATCTTGCTGGATTATTTGGTAGTTCTTCTTGTTAATTTTTGAGACATTTCCGTGGTTGTTTCCATAGTGACAGTTTACATTCCCAGCAATGCATCTAAGGGTTCCTTCTCTTTTTTCTGCATCCTTGCTAGCTTTTTTACTCTTTTGTCTCTGTTTTTCTTGTTGCACTTGGGATATAGCATTCAGGGCCATCTTTGCATCCTTGGGATGAGTCTTACGTCTCAAATCTTTTTAGTTTTTTAAATGTGCTTTGAGTTGAGCGTGTTGAGGATTTTTGCATTTCCTCCCTCCCTCCCTCCCTCCCTCCCTCCCTCCCTCCCTCCCTCCCTCCCACCTACCCACCCACATGTGGATACCTGCATGCAGAGGCCAGAGACTAATACCAGGTGTCTTTCTTGATTGCTCTTCATCTTATTTTATTGGTATATTATAGGGAGGGGCAGTGGGTGTGTGTGTGCCACAGCTTGTGTAGACGTTAAAGGGTGACTTGCAGGATTTCTTTCCTTCTACAATGAGGGTGCCAGGGAGAGACAACAGGTCCACCAAACTTGGTAGCAAGTGCCTTAACCTGCTGAGCCATCTCTCTGTCCTGTGTGTTTGTATTTGAGACAGGGTCTGTCATTGATGGAGCTCTTCAGTTTGGCCAGGCTGCCTGGACAGTGAACTCTGGGTGTCTGTTCTCACACACTCAACGCTGATGTTACAGATATGCACCACTGCCCCAACCTTTTTACATGGTTGCTGGGGAGCCATACTCAGGTCCTCATGTTACCCAACAGGCACTTTACCAACTAAGCCCCAGGATTATTTTTTATACTTGTTTTACCTGTTTGACTGTGTTATGCCATGGACATTTATTTTTGTCTTTAAGGTCGATTTTCAATTTTCTTTTTCTTTTTTTAGGTCAATTTTTATTTGTCTGTAGCATCCTAACCTCTAATAATTCTAGTGAACATTTTATTTCCAGTATTGACTTTTTTGTTATAGAATTCCTGTTTGTATTTTTTCTATGTCTTGTTTCCCTCTTTTTCATTTCTGTAGACCTTTGTGCATACATTGTAATACTTTTTAGTACATATCTTTTTGTTTGTTTGTTTGTTTTTGGTTTTTTTTGAGACAGGGTTCCTGGCTGTCCTGGAACTTGCTCTGCAGACCAGGCTGGCTTCAAACTCAGAGATCTACCTGCCTCTGCCTCCTTGTTTTTGTTTGTTTGACTGTTTTAATTCCTATCTGTCATTTCTGAGTCCATTGATTGGCATTCCTTTAGTTTATGGCCGTGGTTCTCAACCTTCTAATACTGCCATCCATACAGCTCCTCATGTTGTGGTGACCCCAACCATAAAATTATTTTGTTGTTCCTTCATAACTAATTTTGCTACTGTTTTGAATTTTAATGTAAATATCTGATATGCAGGATATTTGATACGCAACTCTTGTGAAAAGGTCATTTTACCCCCCAAAGGGATCACAATCCATATGTTGAGAACCAATGGTTTATGGGATACCCTCTTCATATGTACAGTAAATTTTGATCAGATGCTATGCATTTTAAATGCTATATCTTCAGAGTTTGGATTCCTTGCCCACTTTAAACCCTGTTAGTTTTTTGTTCAGGCACTTGAGTTATTTGTAGATCAGCACAGTCTTTTCATACTGCCTTTGTACATTGTTATGGCAAAGTTAGGGTTCCTTTAATATAAGCCGAGCATATATCTACCTCAAAAGACACTTTTGGGGTGTCTGTGAAGCGACCCAGCTTTCAAGAAGGTTCCTGTGTTCTGGCAGCTGGAACGCAATTTTCAGCCCCCAGTGAACTGTGGAAATATTTGAGTTACATTTAATCTTGGTTGGTCTTTATTCTGACCATTGCCTTTAGCTTAGCCCAGCGGACCATTACCTTCTGACTGAGCAGACTGATTTGCACCCCAAAACTAAGAGACCTCTCATCATTATTTTGGGAATTTTTTCTCATGTATAGTCTCTTCAGTACCTTGCCCTGAAAATTCTAGATGCTTTTTATAGCTTTGATCTAGTCTTTTCGTCTTAGAGACTGTGGGACTCTACTTGAATCCTCCTTTTTATGAATGCTCTGGAAATGGCTTGTAGGAAGAAAGGCAGAGAAGTTGTAAGATTTAATTCTGTGACTTCTCACTAATAAGAATCAGCCCATACCACCATTTGTTTAATATCTAAAAGCAGCTGTTTCTGCATCTTGTACACTTCTCTGACTTTTGTGCTAGAGAGCAGGGCCTGTAGCAGTTACTCTCTCGTGTACAGAAGTGGATTTGTCTGTTTCATTGCTTTTCCAGACAGAAAGTGTGTGTTCCATGTAATCTTGCTCTTTCCATTAAGCACATCACCAAGATTCATGTGGCTACAGCTCATTCCCTTTGAATACCTTACCCCCTTTTAAACTGTGTGTTGAAACTGCTATTAATTTCACATTCTTCTGTTGATGGACATTTGACTTCTTTCTGGTCTGTAACTGTCAAAGAGAGCTATGCTGTTGGCATTCTTGAATGTGTCTTCTGGGTGTGTATCTAGCAATGAATTGCATCATGCAGCTTTTCTGGAAGAAGTGTTCTCGGAGACAGCAGGTGACATGTCTCTCAGGAGGAACAGAGCAGGTCAGACAAGGAGACCTGTAAGACTCAGAGTGCTCCTGTCAAGGAAGGCTATGTACAACAGGGTGGACCTGAGCAGCCATGATGCTGGAAAGGTTTCTGTTTAGAGGCTAAGGGTCCATGGGAGATGTGGGATGAGAAAGCTCCTAGGAGACCCATCTGGCTGGAGTTGCAGAATCACATTCAGGAGCTGTGTGGAGAAGGTGTGAATGGATTAGTGACCCAGATTATCCAGTTTCTGAAAGTTTACAGAAGCAATGCATGCCCCCACAGTAAACAGCATGGAAGCCCTGGGCACTCCCACTTGGGGGCAGGTGGACTCCCCTTTATGCAGCTCTCCCCAGTTTCTCTGTTGTCCTCGTCTGCGCATATGATTTCTTGGTTGGTTTTCTTTTTACCTTTCAGTGGGACATTTTGATTAAAGTGTATCACTTCTTACTAATCTAAAAAAATGTTGTCTTCTATTTTCTATGTTAAATCCTCCTCTTGATTCTTTGTTGTATTCTGTTTATTCTTACTCTATATGGTTCTCATTTACGTTAACACCCATCTCCCATCCTGGCACTTTAGAAATATTATACAAACATTCTGTCAATTTGGTGCTTGATTTGTGGTTTTATATCTACCATTCCCTCTTGAACTGAATTTAAGGAATAATTTGGCTTCTCTCTTTGTCCTTTAGGTCCTACCTTGAACACAAAACCTCCATGAACTACATGCTGGCCACGCGCCTATTCCAGGACAGGTAAGAGCTTGCTCAGCTGAGTGTTCAGGATGAGAGCACACGCTTAAGAGAAAACATATGTAAGGAAGGGTAGCAGCTTGACCCAAGTCTTCATACAGGGCCGGGGTAGAAAAGGCCTTTTAGAAAACCCAGTATATTATTTTCCAGCATGTGTTAACAGCGCTCAGCATTTTGTAATATTTATAAAAGCCAAAAATTAAGTCATAAAAGTCCTCTGAGCAGTCTTACCAGATGCCCCATTTCCATTCTTCTTCTTCTTTTTTTTTTAGAAGATCCTTACTCAGCACCTTTTGCATACTCCCCTCCCCTCCCCTCTCTCCCTCCTTTCCTCCTTTTCTTCCCATTTTCCATTTCTCTTTCCTTCCTCCCTCCCTCCCTCCCTCTCTCCCTCCCTCCCTCCCTCTCTCCCTCCCTCCCTCCCTCTCTTCCTTCCTTCCTCCTTCCCTCCTTCCTTTCTGTAGAAAGGGTTTATTTTGACTCACAGTTTGAGAGGCCAGTTCAGCGTGTCAGCAAAGCCACGGAGGCAGGAGGATGGTGCAGCTGGTCACACTGCATCTGCAGTCAGGAAACAGTAAGGAATCCTCTAGGCACAGTTTTAAATGGTATAATCACCTGGTTTTCAAGAACAAAAGAGTCACTGGCTCCGAAGACGAGGCGCGTCCCTAAATGGCAGAGTAAACGTACAGGCGCAGATGACAGCTGCTAAGCACAGTGCCAGGGGAGTTGGGAAGCGGTTGGTGTTAGCGGAGGCTGGAGTTCCCACGGCACAGCTACCGGGAGCCGCTTCACCTGGGGACGCTTGTAGCCCAGGCGGTATAACCACATTGTACATTGTTCAGTAATTGATTGTTTTAATGAAGCACCGTGGTTGTTTGAAGAAATTCTCTTTGTTTTAAGGATATGTCTTGTTTTCTGAGGAAGTCTTAAAATAGATACCCAGATTTCAGCCATTTCTTGCAGTTTCTTATTATTATAGGAAATTGGATTTGCACTTTGCAAATCTGTATATTTGTGGTAAGTAGTGTTAAATAACCACACATAGTTTTTGACGACACTTGGGTTTGCATGGAAGACAGCCCCAGATCTTTCATACAAACTGGAGTTTGGACTGAGAACTTTGCCAAGGTTTCTTTATCTGTGCAGGTCAGACCCTTCAGCAGGATTTGTGTCCTACTGGGTCAATTGTCTGTATTCTGGCTTTGCATCCCACAGCCCAATCATAAGTCTTTAATGGGAATAGTCTCCTTTCTCCTTCTTTGGATTTCTCTGTAGAATTCTACTGATACATTTTTGCTATATTCTCTCTTTCTTTTTTTATTCTTTTCAGCTCATATCTTAGCTTTGTATCCCTGAGTTTGTGGTTTCTTTGAGATGGGCTCACGTTAGAGCACAGGTAGGCCTGGACCTTCACTTGAACTCACGGAGAGCCTGCCTCAACCTCCTCCCTGCTGGCATTAAGACATGAGCCACCATGCCCAGCTCTTGAGGGCTCCTTCAGTTGTGTCTTCTAAACTCTAAAACAGTCTCCACCTCTGTTTTGTGTATCATTTGCTGTGATCACAGGCAGGAGTTACTACATTTATTTTCCTATTGGGGAAAGTACAACTTTCAGATCCAGGAACTATTTGTACTTTTGACTAGCTTTCATGGTTCATGGATATATGTCTTCTCAATTCTTTTTGTCTTGAAATCTTTTCAGCTTTTTACATTATATAACTTCTCCATACTCATTCTTTCCACCTAGAGAACTATTTTTTACTATCAAGCAAAAAACTATGAACTAAAAAAACTATTTTTTACTGTCAACTATCTGCATATATTTGGTGGCTTTGATTGTCCAGTCGTGTTTAGAAGTAATTCACGGGTTGCTTAAAATAGGCATTTGCACACGTTTCCTTCCAAGATCTACTGTTCTGTTTCTGTACTGACATGGACTCCATGCTTGATGCTGGATCTTTCCATACTCGCGTTTTTCATGAGGTGGAAAGAAGGTACAGCAGGCTAGTTGGAAACTACTAGCCTAGCCATAATTATGAAACATTTTGTTTGGAGTGAGAAATGTGATGTATGGTATGTGAATGGTGTCATACACCTGCAGTCTTAACACTTGGAGGCTGAGGCAGGAGGATCAGGATTTTGAATCCAATGCTACATAGTGAGATCATATCTCCAAAAACAAAACAAAATATCTCTTATTCGTTAGTCAAACATAGCAGCAGCCTTGCCAGCCACCACGGTTTCAGCCAGTGAGCGGCATCTGTAGCATTTAAAATAGTTGTGACAGGAAGAAAGTGCAGTTTCTTTTGAAAATGAG
Organism: Peromyscus californicus insignis; assembly: GCF_007827085.1. NCBI lineage: Eukaryota > Metazoa > Chordata > Mammalia > Rodentia > Cricetidae > Peromyscus > Peromyscus californicus. The sequence goes on along the minus strand of NW_026294447.1, from coordinate 69,425,854 downwards.
TTATAATAACCCATTATTATGCTGGGCGTGGTGGCGCATGCTTTTAATCCCAGCGCTACTCTGGAGGTAGAGGCAGGATCTTGGTGAGTTTGAGGCCAGCCTGCTTTCCAGGCCAGATGGGGTATATAGTAAGACCTTGTGTTTTTAAACAGCAAGAATCCATAATTGTGTATTTTCCTAAATTTTTTCAGGACAGGGTTTCTCTGTGTAGTTTTGGTGCCTGTCCTGGATCTCGCTCTGTAGACCAGGCTGGCCTCGAACTCAGAGATCCACTTGGCTGTGCCTCCCAAGTGCTGGGATTAAAGGCATGCACCACCACCGCCCAGTGTATATTCCTAAATTTATATGGATAAAATACTACATTTAATTAGACTACATCATCCAAGTTGACACATTTCTGTATTTTTTTAGTAGGTTTCAGCTAACAACTCCTGCATATAAGCTTCCTAGAATTTTTTATTAAGAAAACAAATTTTCCTGTTTAGCAAAGAGATGCCTTTACGATCTATTCTTGGTAACCTTTTAAAGGCTCATCTCCAGGTTTCTGTACCAACCACAGCCCAATCAGGCCGTATTTTCTTGGTTTTTCATATCTTCTTATCCTTTCAAACTTCCCTTTGCTTGTGATACCTTCCATCCATCCCTAAATAACTCTTGCTAAGTCTCTCCTCCTGGATTTAAAGACCTCTTTCACTGACATGGACTTTCCCCATCAGCCCTTTGGAGTGAGTGCTATGTTGTAGTCATCTTTGTCCATGGTCAGAACCTATCACATAGAAAAATAGGCTTTGAAAGAAATGAAATGTGTTCATTCCAAATCCTCACATCTTCCACTAGATTTCTTCTCTCAATCTGAATTGTTGTAAATTGTTACTGTCAATTTCAGACTGATTATTCACTCATTTCTTGTAGTTGGGTTTGTTCACTTGCTGTCCCTTCCCACAACCCTTCCTGTCTGCTCGATCAGCTCTGGTAAACAGTATCCTAGTGTCCTATTGTATGGCAATAGTTTTAACTCTGGCTGCAAATTAGTAACCCAGGGGGATCGTGTAAGTGACATTTATACCCTGGCCCCATCCCTGGAGGGAAGTGGAGGTACTTATTAAAAGCTGTCCATGGGATCATACTTAGAGGCCATGATTATAGATCCCTGGAGATGACCATTGTCTGGGCGGAAAGTTGGTCATCCTGAGTTTTCTGATGCACTGATATCAGGACACTAGCAGGGATAAGAAGGTATAGGAAAAGTTAAAACAGCCTGCTGAAACTCTTTCACTTGATCTTTTGTAATATTATATTACTTTTGCCTTTTAAAAAATACCACAATTTATATACTTTGTGTCTCCATTAATATGACACTTTTGAAATGACCAAGTATTTGATTGAACAAGTTAATGGAATGAGAATTGACTAGGAAGTATACATAGTAATGACATACCAACAACATGGTGGTTTCATGGTGAGTAGTGTAGCTGTCCAGCATCTTGTGGTGGATACATTAATGTTTTGTTGTTTTTTTTTTTTTTTTTTTTTTTTGGTTTTTCGAGACAGGGTTTCTCTGTGTAGCTTTGCGCCTTTCCTGGGACTCACTTGGTAGCCCAGGCTGGCCTCGAACTCACAGAGATCCGCCTGACTCTGCCTCCTGAGTGCTGGGATTAAAGGCGTGCGCCACCACCACCCGGCAATACATTAAAGTTACCATGATATTTTACTCTGGGTTTCTATTGCTGCGAAGAGATACCATGACCATGGCAACTCTTACAAAGGAAAGCGTTTAATTGGGGCTTGCTTACAGTTTCAGAGGTTTAGTCCATTATCATCCTGGTTGAACATGGCAGCATGCAGGCAGACATGGTGCTGGAGAAGGAGCTGAGAGTTCCACATCTTGATCCTCAGGCAGCAGGAGAGACTGTATACTGCATGTAGCTTGAGCATATATGAGACCTCAAAGCCCACCTCCATAGTGACACACTTCCTCCACCAAGGCCACACCTCCTAATAGTGCCACTCCCTACTGGCCAAGCATTCAAACACTATGGGGGCCATTCCTATACAAACCACCACCAATGGTGATTAAATTGTGCTGAACTAAATACAGGAAGGAGTAAGAGGCAGACTGGAACATCCTCCACCCCCAGTGTTCAGTGTGGAAATTGAATGAGAAGGATATATATTTTAAAGGAAAAGCAAAAGCCTGTTTAACAGGCACAGTTGGCATTTAGCTTGGGAACATCTCTCTCTCTCTCTCTCTCTCTCTCTCTCTCTCTCTCTCTCTCTCTCTTTCTCTCTCTCTCTCTCTCTCTCTTTCTCTCTCTCTCTTTCTTTTTAAACAGGTTTCTTTTTTTCTTTATTTGTGGAAAGTCTAATTTTGATGAATAGTCTTTGGAATCCCATGAGAGCGGGACTTGGTTTCCTATTCTGAAATAGTTCAATGAAAGCAGAAAGCTCTGGAGCCAGATCTCAGCCCTGAACTCCAGTGCAACCCTTCCAAGCCCTGTATCATCTCCACTCATCTACATGCACACACATATACACAGGCATGCACACACACCATATGCACATGCAGACACATGTGTGCATGCACACATCTGTATGCACATGACAGTGGGGGTAATAAGTGCCTTCACATTGTCGTGAGGAATAATTATAATTTGCTTTATAAGTAGAAGGAAAAATGTTAGTCATTATTATCATTTTTTATCTGCAGTTTCTTTGCCTGTTCCCCATTTTTAATTGAATCTGCCTCATAGTACTCTGCTTTTCTCTGAGGATGTTCTGCTGCTCCTCAAAACATGCGCAGTCTGCCCTAACTAGATGTCAAGGCTCCAGTAGAGCTTTGGCGAAGGCATTCCTGTGTGTGAGCTCTGGAGTGAGCGGGTGGGCCGCGCTCTCTAACCCTGTTGTCCTTTCTGCCTCTGCAGGGGAAACCCGAGAAGAAGCTTGCTGACAGGAAGAACACGGTAACTACTTTTTCACAGTTGACAAATCCTCCCATCTGCGTGACGTGCAGCCATGCACAGACGAACAGTCTGCCTTACAGAGCTGCTTTCAGTTTGGCTCATCATAAGTAGCAGCAATATGTAAATGCTTTCTATTGAACAAGTGTTCTGTGGCCACATACTATAAAGCAGGTGTAAGATGTAATTTCTTAGAACTGTATGTCATTTTAACCGATGATAATAGATTCCTTGCTTGGTGGGGTGAAAGAGACCAGGGTATTAGTGAGACTTCAAGACTGTGGCCACCTTAGATCCATGTTTATGTTGTGGCTTTGTTATTCCTGAGGCATGTGACTGGACCTGTTGGAAGTCAGCACACAGGTAGCTTTTCATTTGGACAGAGCAGAACATAGCCGAGGAAAGACCAGCATGGCTTTGCCTCAGTCAAGACTGCAGCTGCACCAGAAAGTTTTCAGCCTACACACATCTGCAGGTTACAGAGAGTTCAACCGTTTCATGTGCCTGCCCTGCGCTGTCCTCTTCAGACGCGGTATAACAAGAAGGCCAGCATGGCTGCCTGCGTCCCGCTTTGTTTTCCTTACGAGTTCATTAAAACCTGGTTTCTCATCCAATAACTTAAGTTACTGCGTGTGTCTCTGTGTGGATGATGTGTGGGGACTTTTGTGGAGTACACATGTGTGGCACATGCGTGCAGGTCAAGGAACACCTTTGTGGAGTTGGTTCTCTTCCTCCTCCTCTATGTGGGTCCTAGGGGTGGAAGTCAGATTACCAGGCTTGTACAGCAAGGCCACTACCCACCGAGCCATCCCACTACCCACACCAAACCTTCTGAAGCGTAAATGGAACTTTTAAGGAAGTCATGATTGCCTCTTTAGGGAAAACTAAAATTAATTACTTGTAGCTTATTTCTAAATGAAAGTCAGAATTTATAAGTTTCCTATAGCATTTAGTCAAAGAATAGACTTCCTAGGTATATTACCATCAGTTTGGAAGTTAGGGAAATTTTTTAAAAACTTAGAAAGCGCATTTAAAGCTGAGTGTGGTGGCTCATGCATGTAACCCTAGCCCATAAGAGACTAGTGTAGGAGTGCTGTGGTGGGCACACAGTCAGCCTCAGCTACTTTTGACTAGGCTAGGCTATACTATAGAAACCTTGTTTCCAAAAACTAAAAAAGGAAAAAACTGTTTCAAACGAATGGGCCTTGATTTCTAGTTTTTAGCTGTTATTATTTATTAGTATTCATATGGATATTTTGGTGGTATAGAGGATTAAACGGATAAAAACTAGGCTATGGTATTGTATGCTGGAGTATGAAAGAAGTCTTACTAGATTTAAAAAGATTGAAATAATACCGTCATATTCTTGGGAAATCTCCAAATATTGGCTAGAAGAAACACGTTTCTAACTAATCTATGCATATCAAGAAGGATATCACAGAGGAAATTAGGAAGTGTATTGAAATCATTCATAATAAAAATAAAGCCGAAAATGTGTGATTTTCAGCTGAAGTGGTGCTTTGAGGGATAATTGTAGCTCTAAGTGCTTCAATTGCAGACTGAGCGCTGAGCTAGGCACGGTGGATGTGCCTGCGGTCCTGCTGCTCTGGATGCCAAGGCAAAGGCTTCTGGCTTGCAAGTCAGCCTGGCCTACAGATAGTGAGAGCTTGTCTCAATATAAGAAAAGATGCAAGAAGCAAAGGACTCTGAGGACTGAAGTGACAGAGCTGGAGTCCATCTAAGAAACTATACAAAGCAGACTGGAGTAACTAAAATAAGTAGAATTGAGAACGTAAGAAAAAGTGAAAGGCAGTTAAACAAAACAAACAGAAAAGAATTAGCAGTTCCTTAGCATCCCTCCACAGCATCCATTTTGTGTCTATCGGCTCTACACTCATGCCATCCCCTCTGGCTGATGCTGGCACTCAGTGCTCCTTTTCTTCTGTTAACTTTCTTAGACCGGCTTAGGTAAAGTGAGTGACTGAACTCCTTGTTCAGGATAGCAGTGATGCAGATTGAACAGAACTGAAAGAGTAATCCTGCAGGGCACTACAGAGTGAGTCTAGTTAGAAGGTTGGGTTTTTATAAAAGACTTCCTACAAAGCCAGCTCCAGGTTTCTTGGTTTCAGTGGTGAGTAAGACACTGTCTCAAGGGAATAAGTCAGAGAGTCATAGAGGAGGACATGCAATGTTCTCTTCTGGCCTTTGCGTGCACACATGTGTGCACACATCTGTCCACACAGGTGCACATAGATGCATACACTGTGCATGCCACAGATACAGAAGGAAGAGGAAGAGGAACACAAGACATTCACAGAGTACAATATATCAGTGTACTTAGTAAAATTCTAAAGAATCATGCTCTTACCTGTGTAAATTGGGATATTCTTTTTTATGCAATAGACTAGTTTATGACTAGTTCATAAGCACTGGGCTTTAATTTATTAAGATATAATTTCTACCCGTTCAATTAACGTGACCTAGAATATTAAGCTATCTCAAACCAGGTTAAGATTTGTTTGTTTGTTTGGGTGTTTTTCAGGACAGGGTTTCTCTTTATAGCCCTAGCTGTCCTGGAACTCAACTTTGTAGATTAGGATGGCCTCAAACTTCCAGAGATCTGTCTGCTTCTACCTCTCAAGTGCAGGGATTAAAGGTGTGAGCCGCCATGCCTGGCCCCAGGTTAAGTTTTTAAAGGATGTGTCTTTAGAAACATGCTAGCATGTAAGATAGAGATATCACATTTGACTGCACAATTACCAAATATGACAAGTAGTCAGATATTAGTAAATAAATAGCTTGAATGATGCTTTTCCTTCTGAGTTATTAATTCATTATTTAATTGGCTAGATCTATATTTTCAGAGCTCTGCAGTTCAGTCTTTGGGAAGATGATGATGGATAAGATTGAACATTTCTTAGTTGTAGCTTCTTGGGAGACTGAGGCAGGAGGCCAAACATTTTCTGTCAGTCAGTCTGGGTGTCCAGTGATACCTTCCATCAGAAAGGGTGGTGAGATGCCCAGAGGGCAGAGGCCCCGGGATTTGTCCACTCCCTTTTTGGGCTGGGTCCCACATCACTCACATCCCTGGTTGTGATTTGTCTTCCTCACACCTGGCACAGGTATTGCCAGCCCCTTCCCCGTCCCTCGTCTCACTCAGAACCTGCTGGGCTTGGGCCTTGTCTTCTGTCTGCTGCCAGCTCATGTCTGCCTCTGCCTCTGAATTCCTGACTCCACTCAGGACCTGGAGGGGTCCTGCCACTCTCCTGTCTCTGTGGAGCTATATAGGTCCCAAAGAAGGTCAGGAGTCTTGTTGTGTCCCCAAGTTGTGCAACACTAGACTGGGGAGACCCTTGCAGTCTCTGTGACTTTTCAGAGACACTTCCCCATGAGTCCTAGTGCCCCGTGTGCCACTGCCCTATTCTCAGATCTTCATCTGTTTAATACATTTAATAATTTTAATAAATTCAGGGAAGCCATTAATAAAGTCTTAATGTTGACTGCAGTATTCCCATTCACCCATGAACTCCAGCCCCTTTAGAGTTCATGACTGTTTCCATGGCAATCTCTTGTCCTTACAGATGTTCTCAAGCTTAGTCTTGGAATAAAGAAGAGAACCTGACTGTCTTGTGTAGCTAAGGCTGGCCTCAAACTTGCTGTATAGCTATAGATGACTTTGAACTTCGGATTCCCCTGTCTCGATGTTCTGAGTGCTGGGATCCCAGGCACCCAGCACCACACACAGTTTAAGGAGGAATACTTGTGAAAGGCATGCCTGCTGTGTTGTGTTTCCTGCAGAGTGAATACTGACGGAGCACCAGAACTGAAGGTGGAGAGCATGAACTCCAAGGCCAAGCTGCATGCTGCTCTCTATGAGAGGAAGCTACTGTCTCTGGAGGTGCGAAAACGTAGACGGCGGAGTGGCAGATTGAGGGCAATGAGGCCAAAATACCCAGGTACCTGACAGTGAGCATTCAACAAACTGTGTGATCTGGGTCCTGGCAGAGCCGGTTAACCAATTTCTTCCTTATACCCGGTTAACCAATTTCTTCCTTATACCCAATGAGTCAGAACTTTCCTGATCACATGAGGTTAGTTTTGCTCTAGGTAATCTCTCCCCGCTCTGAAACTTAATTTTGAAAGGATTAGAAATTTTTAAATGTCCAGTTCCTTAATACTTGCATTGAAAACTATCTGAAACGAAGTGCATGTTTTGGCTCCTGCTCCCCTTCCACCATCAAACAAATCCTCGATTCTTTAGAATAATGAGTGTCCAGAGTAGTGGGGTCCTGAGTGATGCTGATGCTGCTGGCCTTGATGATGACTTGGTAAGCCAGTTCATCATGTGAAATGGCCAGGCGCCATGAATATTTTAGATGAAGGAGTTTCTCTGCAGGCTGTCCTACATTACAGCTCTGTTTTTGACTCACCCGTAGATTGACACCACTCCCTACTTCCCTCCCTTGTAGAGCACCTCTGTCAGGCAGCTCTTTCGGTAGTCCCTGGGGCTTCATTGATGAGTTTAAAAAGGAAAGGTACGGTTCCTGGTTTAAGACAGCAGTCAACGTAGACTCGGATGATATTCCCCTGCTCTTTGTATCTCCGTGGAGGGGATTTGGGTTTTTTTTTTTTTTTTTTTTTTTTTAACACCCTCTGATATGCTAGGAGTACGCAGTCCAGGGCATTTTGTGGTGGGGCTTGCCTTCAGCAGTGAGAGAGCCATGGGTATGATGAGAACTATCAACTCTAATGATGATTATTAATAGGGTGGTTAGGGCTATAAGATGAGCGTGATGTAATTTCTGTTAATTTGGTGTCTTGTTGGGAGTTTGACTTAGAAATGGGTTTTTGCTAAGAAGATAAAAGGAAGGTGTTGGGAGAGAGGACATTTTAATCCTTTTTTCAGCAACATTAGTGATTCTTCGCATTTAGTGATTACCCAACCAGCTGAAATGAATATTAAAACTGAGACAGAAAGCGAAGAGGAGGAAGAAGTTGGATTAGACAATGAAGATGAAGAGCAGGAAGCCTCCCAGGAGGAGTCTGCAGGGTCTCTTGGAGAAAACCAAGCCAAGTACACGCCTTCATTGACTGTTATAGTAGAAAATTCACCCAGAGAAAATTCCATGAAAGTTGCCGAGTGGACTAATAAAGGTGATCAGTCCTGCAAAATTGAGACTCAAGAGCCAGAGTCTAAATTTAATCTGATGCAGATTCTCCAGGATAATGGAAATCTAAGGTAGGTACCTTTGAGAGTGATGGTCGTCGGGCTGCTTATAGCTGACTAGTACTGAATCCCAGCCCCTGTGTCAGTGGCTTCCCTGGTTCCTTTGGTAATCACAGAAGTCCTGTGAACTAATGGCTGGTTAGACATTGCTACTATTGCAGAAACGGAGGCTTGGAGAAGTGACTTGTCCGAGGTCGAGCTATAATATGGCCCGGGTTTCATAGGCCCCATAGATGCTGGCCTGGCATAGTCTCAAGAGTGCAGAGTGACCAAGACAAGGAACTCAAGCAGTTCTGGTGTAGTATGTGAGAACCTCAAGGAGCTGGGACTCTGATCCCCATGAGGACACAGAAGAAGGACCAGAACAGCATCATGTGAGAAGGGATCTTTGAGCCAGGCCTTAACTGATTTGGGTTTTCCAAGGTTTGGGAAGTGGGAGGCGAGTGCTGAGTAGGTAGAAGGAAGTGACACAGAAGTGGGGCAAGATAGCCATTCCTCCAGTCCATCAGTAGACATTGCTGAGTGCCTGCTCGGTGCCAAGAATATGCTAGGCCCTAGAGCACTGCTGGGGGGAGCACTGCTGTGGGGAGCACTACTGCTGTGGGGAGCACTACTGCTGTGGGGAGCACTGCTGCTGTGGGGAGGACTGTTGGGGGGAGCATTGCTGGAGGAGCAAGGCGGGTATGGCCAACTTACAATCTGCAGGAAGATGGACAGTAAACAAAGAAACATGGTTCCAGGCAGTGGAGAATGCTTTGAAGATGGTAAAATGGTGTGGTGGCGGGGCCGAGGGTCACTAAGACTGTGCTGACCATGCATGTAGAGGTGAGCTTTGCAGTGAGTTTGTATGAGGAGGTAGTTCTCCCTCCGTCTACCAGGAGGCAGGGCATTCCAGGCAGAACAAAAGGGGAATGGCACAGGCCTTTGTGTTTGGGAAGTAGCTGACTAGGGGAGCTAAAGAGGTCGGGAGGGGGTGCTAAGAAACTAGACTCCGTCCAGTGCATGCTGTTACATTGGCTTTAGAGAAAGTGGGTTTGTTTCTGGGTGGTTTTTAAGTAGCTACATGATAGTCAGACCTTGTTTTAGACAGCAAATTTTGCTCACATTGTGAGAGAGCAGTTGGTTAGAGAAGAAACTCAACGTAGAAAGGGGATTTAGAATTGTCCGAATCTGGAAGATGAAGGTGTCAGCTAGTGATGTCACAGGAGTGACGAGAAGGAGACAGACTTAAGCCATTTGTGAGGGAAGAGTGGTAGACTAAAGCTCTGCATTGGCTGATGTCATGACGCCATCAGAGGGCAGAAAGAACAGGAGTTGTTTCCTGACAGAAAGCTCTGGCGTCATTGTGTATAAGGAGGATGTGCCCTGTGCTGACCAGCAAAAGTACAGCTTATAGGTCATAGTTCAAGCCTCACAATGGACATTGCTGTCAGCTCGGATTAACTCACCAGTGTGGATGTGAAGAGAGGGCAGAGTACAGCACTCTGGGTAGATCAGTAGAGACCAAGAGGTAACAGCTCAGAGATGGGCTCCAGAGCGGGAGGGGATGACGCTGTGTCAGCGACAGCAGGAGGGTGTCAGGTCTGCAGAGTGCCTAAGACACCAATGGCGCGTGAAGGAGTGAAGGGACACTCCTGCACTGGTGGGTGGAGAAGCAGCTGCGAGCCGAGGAATCGGAAAGCAAGTGTGAAGTATGGTTCCAAAGGGCTTGGCAGCGAGAGGAATGTGAGAGACCACATCATGGAGAGAGCTAGCTAAGAAAGGATGCTTTTCTTTTTCAAGATAGAGATTCGGAGCATTTGTAGACTTAAGAGGCAGGGTTTGATGGCCAGAGGATTAAGATGTAGAAATGGATGTATTGGCAGAGAAGGGTCCTAAAGGAAAGGTGGAAAGAGGCCAGTAGAGGGCTAACTCCTTTTCCAAGTCTTAAAGGACGGGCTGTGTGGCAAGTGCTGAGGGAAGCCAAAGGGTGGCGAAGCTGAGTAGTCTGCAGTGGGGCCTGTGCTCTCTAGAGGCCAGAACTTGCACTTGGGCCAGGAGGTACCCAGGGAGTTTAGGTTTGGGAGGGTGCTGTGGAGAATGAGAATAGCTGATTGGTGAGTTCAGGTTGTGTGGACTCGTTCCCAGTACTTGGGCTCTGGTCTTTGGATTGAGCTGATTACTCGATTGAGGGCAAATCGGAGAGTCCGAGACCCTTTCCAGGCTTCAGTCAGTGTTCTCTGTCAAGCCAAGGTGCAGGGTCACATCAGGATTTCTGAAACTGTTTCCTGAATTTGGGGCAGGGGGTATTAGAAAATTGGAAACGAAAGATGAAAGTATGTTCTAAGCTGCATTCCAGCAATCAAATCCTCCTTGGAAGCTGTAGAAATAAGTACTTCTTAGTAAATCTTCAGGGTTTCACTTTCAGTGAGGAAACAGCTTGTAGGCTAGATGGTTGTCAGTCGGCAGACTCCAGACTGTTGCCCATTGTCCTGTGGGGTGTTCGCATGGTCTCCTGGGGATGGGCAAGGCTAGGGTTGGAGACAGCATACACCACCTCCTTGTGTGACTTGTCTCCTGAGGATCTGTTTAATAACCTTTTGGTTTTTAGAACCAGGTTGATTTAATCCAAATCGTGTCTATCTGATACTTTGGTCCAATGACTGGCCGATGCCTTTGAGATGGTCTTAGACTAGCTTTCCAGGGTCCTTTTAGGAAGGTTTATAGACATGAAAAACTTAGTTATTTCATATCTTAGTTAAATTTCATTTGAAACAAAATAAGGCTTGAAATTTCAACTGATTGTCAGTATGAGGGCTCCCTCCAGTCAATGCAGTTGGTTACTCAGCTGCAGTTGGAAGTATCTGAAACATGCTGCTGTTCCCTAGATGAGAATAGGAATGTCTTTGTTGGGAACATTTGGACATTTAAATTCCTTGTTTCAAATTCATATTGCACTCTCATAACTGTTCCTGTTAGTAATAAGACTGTAACCTTACTTATAGCTCACTTGCTAGAACCTCTTCCACATGAAAACTCAAGAGCAAGCAGACTCCCTGGCCTGACTCCCCTGCACTCCGGTCCTCCAAAACACACTCAGTCCTGGACCTTGTAGGATCTGCTGTCCATTTGGGACAGATCCTCCCTCTTAACCTCGGGGAACATGAGCCGACAGTGTTTAGTGATTACATGGGCGAGGATTGGGAACGGAGTTAGTATTGGGCCCTAATCTTAGCTGATGTAATTTTGGCTACAGTGACAGGAGACCGATCAGCTGAAGTAACCAAAATCTTGCCTGAAAGGAAACAGATCTGCCACAGTTAGCTGCTGAAGTGAAAGTCGTCACTGTCTCTCTGGTCCTCTGGCTTTCCCACTGCAGCTTGAGGAGAGTCCTTGTCTGTAACCTAGACCACCAGGCAGAAACCAGCTCTCACTGTGGTGCGTCTCACCATCTTGAAGGATATTTTCCCCACTAAACCTCTGGGTTCGCCCCTGCCTGTCAGGTCATGTACACCAAGCTTTGTTGGACCACATTCACTTGTTCTGTTCTGGGCTCCAACCACTCCTGTCTGTCATGGAGTTGAGATGCATGACCTTAAAATGTGGGCTCAAAAGTTCCTTTGTAGGATTTATCCTGCTTCAGAGGCTTTTCCATGCTAGGAATATTAGTTCTCATAACAAAATCCATATTTCTCTACTATTTGATAAGTATATCCTGAAGGACTTCTACCACCAAATTCCTTTCCTCTTAGCTACCAGTGTCCCTGTGAACACCAAACACTGCATTCTCCCAAGAAAGTTCTTAAAAATTCAAGGAGGCAGAGGGGCAGGATAAATAATTTTCAATTTTTGTGTGCGCCCCCTTTTATGCTAATGATGAGAAGTATTATCATTGATTCTTGTATGGGAAATAGTTTAAAATCTCATGGAAGGTTTGGAAGGGTTCTTCATTCAGTAGTGTCTACCTAACAGTTTTCATATTCTTAGCCATCCTAACAGGATTCTTAGAGGTCACTTGGAGAGAGGCAGTTATGTGGTAGGTAGGTTTGCCATTCTGTCTCATAACGATGTCTTGTTTTGGATTTCTACAGCAAAGTGCAGGCCCGGTTAGCATTCTCTGCCTATCTTCAGCATGTGCAAGTCCGTCTGACGAAGGACAGTGGTGGTCAGACCCTCAGTCCGAGTTGGGCTGCCAAAGAGGATGAACAGATGGTGAGGCTCTGCTTGCTGGGACCTTTGACTTGTCCCTTTTCTTTCTCTCCTTCTTTTCCTTTCTCCCCAGCTTAGCAATGTGTTCTGATCAAAGAATTCGTGCAGGACGCAGTTAAAGGTCTAACCATGCAAGCCTGGTGACCTGAGTTTGATTCCCAGGTAAAGGTGAAAAGAGTGGATCTATTCCACAAATTGTCCTCTGGCCTGCACATCAATGGTGTGGCACATGCATTCACAGGCACCAGGAAAACTCATGCAACACACACACACACACACACACACACACACACACACACACACACACACACACACACGGATCTATTCCACAAATTGTCCTCTGGCCTACACATGAATGGTATGGTACATGCATTCACAGGCACCAGGAAAACTCATGCACGCCCCCCCCCCCCCACACGTTATACATGGTGAAGTTTTTAGATTTCTCGTGTTTTTATGTGATGTGAGGCAGATCTCTGAAGCCACATGCATTATGCTATATAGTGGAACTATCGGTTTACTCTGAATTGAAATGGAAATTGGTTGCTCATTAGATGTCAGTCCTGTGTAAAACCTTTGAGAGAAATAACTGTCTTCTGTCCTTGGGCTGCTTTCCGTTTCATTCTTTGAGGGAGGCATTGTTACCTCATTTTACAGAGGATACAAAAACCTAGAAAAGCCAAAGCTTTTGTTCTGTAGCTTGAATGTGGTAACCTGTAACCCGAGATATTACCTATTCTTGCTCTACTTTGTTTCCATTATTTTCTGTACTGAGGATTCCCATTAGCTCTCTGAAAGGCAGTAAACTCAGAAAGTACTGTTCCTCAGCTTAATGTCTACTTGTAATTGTGTAAAAGTTTTGGATTACTAGAATCAAACTTATGACAATTTAACATGTATTAGTCATTTCAACACACCCAGGATTTAATATTCCAGATCACAATGACAGGGAGCATCAGGTTCTTTGGTAAGATCAGAGCTTGTAGAGGAAACCACAGCCTTTTAATGGCCTGTTAAAAACTAGAGGCAAGCCGGGCGGTGGTGGCGCACGCCTTTAATCCCAGCACTCGGGAGGCAGAGCCAGGCGGATCTCTGTGAGTTCGAGGCCAGCCTGGTCTCCAAAGAGAGTTCCAGGAAAGGCGCAAAGCTACACAGAGAAACCCTGTCTCGAAAAACCAAAAAAAAAAAAAAAAATAAATAAAAAAAAATAAAAACTAGAGGCATTACCACAAGCAGAGGGGTCTTTAACCCTGAGGAAGCTGTGTCCTTTGTCAGTGCTGACTTTAATTTTTAGGTCTCTTTATGAAAGATACATTTTAAAAAACATGTTGGCTCTCCCAGAAAACAAATGATGAATTTAAAGTAGCTCGGACAACCCAGAGATAAAACCTTGTGTGTCATGAATAATCCTTCAGCCATCAGTGGAAAATGTTAGCTCTACTCTTTCCAAGTGGAAAATTGAGCCTGCCTTTTTCCGAGTCAGTTTGTCTGCTCCACTGAAAAAACCATGTTTGAATGTAGTAGCTAAACCACACTATAGTAAAGACATCAGAGAACTGTAAAATCCCCTCTGGTTATGAGGCCGTACCCTCTATGCTGGAGAAAACTGGAGGAGGGGCAATGAACAACAGTCAATTTAAAAAAAAAAAAGAATCACTTAGAAAATAACCAAAAAGCAAACAAAGAAATAACCAAACTAATGACTCCAGTTGCTGGCTGAGAATTCACCCAAGATTTGGGGCTTTCTACAAGAATATGTAAGATCATCACTGTAAAACCCAGTAAACATTGAGCTATTCCTGGCTGTGGCTTGAGGGCCAGTGGCCTTGCTTATGAGAAAGACAGGTACACAGCATCCCTCTCTGATCCAGTCTATCTGGCAGCTCAGAGGGCATCCTAACAGTTCTGTTATCTTATGGACAGTAACCTCTCAGAATCTCTCTGAAGCATCTGTGGTGTCATGAATGACCTGATTGAGATTCTCTGTTTCAGAATCCTTTGTCTCCATCCTTAGTGAGGTATAGTCTCCCATTTGCTTAATGACTGCTGTCTCCTGGCTTTGCTTCCCCACTTCCCGCTCTCAGAGGTCCCTTACCCTTTGGAAGGAAGAATGGTCTGTAGCTTCCCAGCTACATAGCAGCTTTTAGTTTCCTTCATCACCACACTTTTTAAGCAGTAGTTTCTGTTCATTACACATGCACTTTTTCATACCTTCCTTCACTGTTTATATGAAGGCTCTTGATGCGGCGACCTCGGTGTCCAGATTCAGGGGCTGTCTCCAGCTTGTGATCCTTTCCCACTCCAGACTCTTCGGGAGCTTTGACACTTGACCCTTTTCTCTCTGGCCTCTGTGCCATTGCTTTCTGTTAGACATGCTTTTTTGTTTTGTTACAGGGTCTTACTGTGTAGCCGAGGCTGGCCACTAACTCACATCCTCTTACCTCAGCCTTCCTAGCAGCAGGATTGTAGACATTTGCCATTGCACCTGATTCTGTTTTTTCTGCCTTCTCACCTCTGATGAGTATACATGAAATTCTTTTTTTTTTTTTTTTTTTTTGTTGTTGTTGTTGTTGTTTTTCGAGACAGGGTTTCTCTGTGTAGCTTTGCGCCTTTCCTGGAACTCGCTTTGGAGACCAGGCTGGCCTCGAACTCACAGAGATCCGCCTGGCTCTGCCTCCCGAGTGCTGGGATTAAAGGCGTGCGCCACCACCACCCGGCGTACATGAAATTCTAAATGGTCGTAGTAAATAAGAAACGCAGAGCCAAATACAGAGGTAAAGCCTAAGAGATCAGAGCACTAGCGAAGCCCCAAGACTGCCTTTAGCTCACCAGTCGCTGCTGTCGCTTCCCCTGAGAGAGAGAGAGACCTTCTCCTGTGTGACCCGTCTTTGTATTGCCTTTCTGTTCTACCTTCTCATTGGCTCTAAACCCAACCACATGACCTCCTCGTCACTGCCTGTCTCTACAGACCTCAAGGTCTCTATGGTTGGTACTGGGATTAAAGGCGTGTGTCACCATGCTTGGCTGTGTACTTGAACACACAGAGATTCTGTCTGCCATGTGATCAGATTAAGGGCATGTGCTACCACTGCCAGACATCTGCTTAATGGCTATGACCTCTGATCTCCAGGCAACTTTATTTATTAACATACAAATAAAATTACATTTTAGCACAAATAAACACCATAGATAAGTTCATCTGCTTCTGTGATTTTAGTTTGCACTGACCTTGAATGCCAACTTTCCTAAATGGCTCTGCTTGAACACCTTATTAGAAGCAATATCCACTCTTTAAATTATGACAGTTCTGTTTGTGCATCTATACATTATGGTGTTTGTATCACTACTGCCTTACTACATAGTTACTTGCATCTACATTTAATTTTTATTTTTTGGTCTTTATGTCTTGTAGCTAACATGCTTATAAAAACGTGTGACATACCTCTTCTCACATCTCTTGTTGAATCCCGTCACTGCTTGTCCTCTCGATGGTCAGCACAATCCCTACCTTTGCCCTTCTCGTTCTCATTACTCCATATAGGAGCTAGTGGTTCGATTCCTTAAGAGAGCATCAAGTAATCTCCAGCATTCACTGAGGATGGTGTTACCTAGTCGGCGATTGGCACTTCTGGAGCGCAGAAGAATCCTTGCCCACCAGCTAAGTGACTTTATCGTCGTGTACAACAAGGTAAGTCGTTTTCCTCATAGTCTTCCATGTTGGCTCATGGTGCCCTGTTGAGAACAGGCCATCTGCTTTGTTCTGTTCTCTTGGCATCATCATCCCCTGTAGGGCTCCAATGGGCAGTCCAGCTGGGCCGAAAAACTGCTTCTTTGGAGGGCCAGTAGCTGTACTTACGAAATTGCATAGTTCTTTTGCGCTCTAGTATACCCGAGAAGGATCCTGGTCTGTGTGCAGTTGTATTCTAGTATTGTGCCTATAGACAGTAGTGAGTTGGCCATTTGAGAGAGAACTTAAACTATGAATTTATATGATGACTTGCGTTTCTACTTTGGAAGAGTTAGATTTTCTTCTCTGAAACATTTGAAACAGGGATAGGATTTCATACCTATAAGGTACACTGTTTAATTAGAATTTTCCCAAAGTGCTTTATATCTGAGGTTCTAGAATCCTTTTTAAAAAGATGTTATTTAGGGAAGAAAAAGTACGACCACTATGTAGGAGGAAAAGCTGAGTCCTGGAAATTGACGTGGCCTTTCTGAAATTACGTGGAAAGACTAGTGGACTGTCAGCACACTAAACCTGTCGCCACAATTTCCTCCAGATCCACTGAGAATTGTCTTTTGTCTTACACAAGTAAAATCTCAGTCAGCTTGGAAACTGATACAAGAGACTCTTCTAAGACCAACCTTTCCTCTGTGAATTGTAACAAACTATTGTGTGTCTGTTGTCTTGCAGCTCTGTGAAGCAGCAATCATTATCCCAGATGTTGCTAGAAAAGGTTCTCACTCTATGACCTGTGTTAGTAGAAAGTAAAAACATGATTAAAAATTACATTTTGCCACTGTTACTTGGGAATTTCAAAACATTTCATGAAATGATGACCCAAAGTAGCGTGTCAGATTTGTAAGTGGTGGAAGTAGAGGAGTTAGAGCCTTTGCTGAAATGAGCCGTTAATGGAAGGTAACGAAGTAGGTGAAGGACACGTCTCTCAGGAGTCAGTTTCAGTTTGTCGTTTTTCTCTGGGGTTGGACATGGGTAGGAAACAGAACAAATGGCTGAGAAGAAATCAAAGAAGAAACTAGAAGAGGAGGAGGAAGATGGGGTGAACGCAGAAAGCTTTCAGGAGTTCATCCGACAAGCAAGGTACAGGGCCCTGTTGATCACTAACCATGCCCTTCCGTCTCCCGAGCGGCCCCATGTTTCTGCTCCGTGCACAGGAATGACTCAGTGTCCAAAGAAGGGAGCACTTCCTGCCTTGGCCTCTCCATATCTTCACTGCTTGTGTAGCTGCTGTCATGACTCCAGCTATCAGAACAGTGCGGCGTGGTGTCTGGGCTGGAGCTCTGGACAGCCTTCAAAGTGCACAGCCCTGCGAGGACCGAGAGCCTCTCAGAAGTGTGAAGTTACAGGCGTCTAGTGTTTACTGGGGCCAGAGTTATTCCTGACCTACTGATGCTGTGGAGATGACCAAAGTTTGCCTATGTAGACTAGGGTGAGGGATTGGCGGGTTCTCAACACTGTGAGGGTCACGCCTAATTTATTTAAAACAGAACAAGTTTTTCATGCTTAGGGTTGACCTTGAGAAATTGAAAATCTCTATGTTCAACTCCGTTGATGTAAGCCAGCCAGACCATTCTACTCACTGACATTGTTTTTCCAAAGGCAGAGATAACAAAAAAACACTTCATTGTAACTTTTGTAAAAAACTCAGAATGAAGGGCCTTTTTTAAATGACAGAATTGTCAGGTTGGAGAGTTGATTGGGGATTCGGAGCCTTATCTATTTTTGCAAAAGACCCAGGTTCTATTCCCAGCATGTAGTACATGTTTGCTCACAACCATCTCTAACTCTAATCCCAGGAGATCCGACATAAAATAATAAAATCTAAAAAGTAATTGTTTTTCAAAGTGGAGCGTTGTGCAGAAACCACTAAACTGAGGGGAAGCTCCGTCGAAAGCCCTTTGATGGGGCTTCCGTCGTCCAGGACGCAGTGGAGAGGGCGGCAGCAGCAGGAGGAGAGCGACAGTCCCTTAGTTGAGCAGTTCAGGTCGGTGAGGCCTGTCAGTCGCTGACACTGAGGCCTTTGCTTAATTCCTTGAACAGGCCTCACTGTGGCCTCAGTGTCTTGTGTTTTAGGTGTGCGACAAACACGTGCACCATTTTGTAGAGCTTATAGTTGTTCAATGCTATTTTGTGGACATTCTGAAGTCTCGAGTCATAGGCTTGAGAAAGCAGGTATGGAAATGAAGCAAGAAACAGCTTTCCACATCGGCCTCATAAAAACAGCAAAAGCAAAAAAGGACCAGGTGGCTTAGTGGGTAGAGGTGCTCGTGCCTAAACCAGACATGAGTTCCGTCCTGGGGACCCATGTGGGGGAAGGAAAAATACAGTTCCTGCAGATTGTCCTCTGCAGCTGCGTCGTGGTGGATGTGCTCGTACACGAGGTAAATACATACATGTAAAAAGATGGAAGGCAGAGAAGGCAAGAAAGTAAATGATACCAAGAAAATAGAACTTAAAAAAAAAGTCCATACAATAGAAAAATAGAAGGAAAAAGACCCTCAAACTTAATTATTATTTTTTTAATATGTATTTATTGTGTATACACTGTTCTGCCTGCATGTTTGCCTGCACGCCAGAAGAGGGCACCAGATCTCATTACAGATGGTTGTGAGCCACCATGTGGTTGCGGGGAATTGAACTCAGGACCTCTGGAAGAGCAGCCAATACTCTTAACCTCTGAGCCATCTCTGCAGCTCAAAACCTCAAACTTTTAAAAAAAGAAACTTCACTGGATACTAAATATAAACTACATATACTCTTCACTAATAGAGTGTTTGGGGACCATAATACATTGGGTCATATTTATTGTTGATTGTCATTTAAGCAGCAGTTGCTGGGAACTGTGTGGTAGTGTAGGTCTTTCACTAAGTTAGGGCAAGTACACGGGTTCCTTCAATGGGCTGACAAATTCAAGTGCCTGCAGGAAGGAGGCAGGAAGACCTAAAAGACGAAGTGGGCAGAGCATAAGACACACACAGAGTAGCTTGTCGTTGGGCCAGCTGCCCCATGCCTTCCAGTATTTTGAGAGTGCCAAATAAAACCCTGCCAGGGAGAAGCAGGGCCCCTGCCACCCGTGCTGTAGATGCTTGCTGTTACCAACACTCTTTGTCTTGTGCTGCTCTTCTCCTGGGGAATCTGAGCGTTTATAGCTGTCCATAGAGGTGGTTTCCTGGGTTCTCCGTAGCGTGTTCTGAAGAGGGCAGGTGGCTTGCTTCCCTTCCTTGCAGGCTGCCTCTGTGGAATCGTACCAAGCTCCAGAGATGAGAAAATGGCTGTCAAAACGTGACTGTGCGTGTGGAAAATTCCTGCATTCTTGCTTCCCATCCCTTTGGCTAAGATCAAGTCAAATCTGCATGTTATGTTACTGGGAGGCCTACTTAGACCTCCTCTGTGTTCTAATACTTTATACTTTGTGACTCTTCATGGCATGTCATTCCAGTAATTCAGAGTGCCCATCTAGTTCCATCTCATTCATCGTTTAGATGGTTAAGGATCTCTTCTGTGGTCACCTACGTCTCCTTATTTCTGACAGAGCCAGTTGAAATGATTGTGGCCCTTTTAGTGAAAATATTTCAGTTATCTGGAAGCAGGGTGGATACATTGCAAACTGCAGCCAGGTGATAGTTGTACTCTGTGGCTGTGAATAATCTTTATCCCATAGTTTATTTTGTAATGGCTCACACCTCTCTGTCTCTCTCTTTCTCTCTCTCCCTCCCCCATCGTGTGTGTGTGTGTGTGTGTGTGTGTGTAAGCTGGCCAGGGGGTGTCATACAAAAATAGGTCTCTGGTAAGCTTTGACCCAATCTGTGGCTTCAGTTCCTTACCAAGAGTGTGCTTATCCAGTCAAACTTTCTGTAGGTGACTACTAAGTACTTGAAATGTGCATAGTGTAACTCTGGAACAGAATCGTCTAAGTTTGTTTAATTTTGACTAAGTCTAAATAGCGCTATGTAATTAGTGGTTGCTGATCAGATAATGCAGATCTAGAAAATCTCTGTGTGAGTTAGTAAAGGTTTATCATGGTCTCCATCTTTCCCAATTGCTTTCTTTCACTTACGCTTCATTTTAAACTGTCTATTAATGACGAGCTTTCGGCTTGCACGACTCACTTTCCCTTCTCCTGCGTACTGTTTCCATAATAAAATGTCAAAAGATTTTCCAGAGCAGCTTCCTGTGCTGACCATACTCTTTTCTTCATTTCAGTGAGGCTGAACTGGAGGAGGTGCTGACTTTTTATACCCAGAAAAACAAGTCTGCCAGTGTCTTCCTGGGGACTCACTCGAAAAGTTCTAAGAGCAGCAGTAGTTATTCTGATAGTGGGGCAAAAGGTGGTAAGTATGCCCGCTGATGAGGGAAACGTGCCAACAGGCCGAGAGCCGAGTCGTGCGGAGACGCATCAGGCGGAAGCGGCCTGGCTGCACACCAGTCTAGAGTGTGGCCGGACTCTGCAGCAGGGGCGGCTGGGCGGAGCACAGCTTTTTGTCTCAAAAGCAGAAGGGCATCCTTTAGAGCTTTGTGTTCATTTTTCAGAACAGCAACAGAGTTGGGGGGTTTTGTTTCTTTGTTTGAAAACCCGGTGTCCAGTGAACACCCATCTTCCTGTTCCTTACAAGCAGCGTGCAGAGCAGGCTCCATTTTCAGACTTCGTTACCGCTGAGAAAGTGAGCTTCGGGAGCTGAGGGACTTGCTCCAGGGTTCCTTCTCACCACTCAGGGCCCGGGCTTTGAGCCTTCATCTGTCCGACTTGAAGCTCTTGCTCTTAATCTCCATTTCAGACATCCTGTCGTCCATTCAGGCCTCTCAGCTTTGGCAGTTTGGATAGTGTTGTTCTTGTTTTGTTTTCTTTTTTGTTTTTTTTCAACACAGGGTTTCTCTGTGTGGCCTTGGCTGTCCTTGAACTTGCTCTGTAGACCAGGATGGCCTTGAATTCAGAGATCCGTCTGCCCCTTGAGTACTGGAATTGAAGGTGTGCACCACGCTGCCCAGCTGGTTAGAGTGTTTTTATTATTGTTGTTTGTGAGGCTGTTCCATACCTAATGGGGTGACCAATATTCTTGGTTCTAAGCCCCAGATGCACTGGTTTCCTTCAGGCATTGTGACATTCCCTGTGTTTCTAAAGGTTCTCACTGCTGAGGAACACCATTCTCAGAGATTTAATCAAATGTGGACTAGACTGTCTAGCTCCTATTGTTTTATATATATATATAAATATATATATATATATATATATATATATATATATATAAATAAAATCACTGTATCAATAAGCTCTGTGCTTTCTATGTAAGATTCATTTCAAACCTGGATGCAAGTGTATCAATGTAGGTATTTTGTCAGTATTGTAATATTTCATTTATTGATTTTATCCTGAGGCATGTATGTCTGTGGACTACTTGTATGCTTAGTGCCCATGGAGGCCAGAAGAGGGCATCAGATCCCCTGGAACTAGAGTTATAGACAGTTGTGAGCTGCCGTGTGAGTGCTGGGACCTGAACCCAGGTCTTCTGCAAGAACATCCAGTGCTCTTAACTTCCAAACTGTCTCTCCAGCCCCCTTGTCAGTATTTTGAGTACTGGATTCAATCTCCTTGCTCTCAAGGCTATCCCAGTCTAGTGTGGAAATATTCAAGGGAATTGGTCATTCCAAATGTAAAATGCATTTCTCAAAGAAACAATGTTAATTTTGTTTTGTGTTTACGGGACTGGGGATTGGTCGCAAAGCTTCCAAATGCTAGACAGGCTCTCTAGCACTGAGTGACATCCCAACCCAGAGTTGTAACACTCACGTAGGCTGTTCCATAAAGCCTCACTAGCAACTGGGTTCAGAAATTGTATTTGAGCAGTCTTTTTAAGCCCAGCTTCCTCTTGGAGCTGAATGAATATGTTTCTAGCTTCATATTCATCTGTCCATTTTTCTTTCTCTTATTTTTCATATTTTGTGTTAACCCTTTTGATAGCTGCTAGCAGTTCAGTGACGAGGACCATCATAGGCCTTGTGTTTATAAAGTGTATTGTCTGATGAATGGAATTGAGTGGGTGAATACGAGAAGGTTGATGAAAATCTAAAAAGTACCAGTAGCAGTATCATGGAAAGGAGGCTGAGAAATGTTTACAGTAGGGTTGTAGTAGGGAACAGTGTGTTCACTTGGTGAGATGGGCCCACACGAGCATTCATGTGGCAACTTAGCCCTTGACAGTAATGGAGAAGACCCAGGAGCATACATCAGCAGCTCCTGTTAATACAGATGGGTCATTTCAAATTCTCAAATCTGTTTTTTAAAGACTACTTTTGTATTAGAAGATCAATCCCTGCATTTATCCATTTATAAACCTAGAGGGGTATGAAGGTTTCAATCAAGAAAAGAAGCATTTGCAGGTGGTGGTAGAATGGATATGACCCTTATTCCCTCCGAGAGACTCTTAAGTTTTTGTATAAATCTTGCCTTTGACATAGACTTGAAACATTTCTCTAAGTATATGAATAGCTTTGGACTGTTCTGTTTCAGAACTCGATGGTAGAGAAAAACTTCTACAGTGGAAACTGGTCTTACTATTGACTGTAATGATCAAGCTGTCTCTGGTCAGCCGAGGCACGTCCTTTAGGATACAGAGTGGAGTGGCACACAGTCCTTAGTGAGGCTACACTCGTGTCTCACAATGCTGCTCTCGCTCATGTGTTGATTGGGCTCCAGTGGGACCTGGCAGCCACTGCGGATCTCTTCTCTCTCCACCCCTGCCCCAGTCTGGGATCCTGGTGGGAGCACTGACTTCCCTCTCCTGTTTCATCTTCCCGGCGTGTCCTAGCTGGGCCACAGTCAGTAGATTCCTGCCTTGGACTTGAGTATCTCTTCTTGATTTAGTGAGATGGAGCTGGTCCGGGCAATGGGGAATCACTCAGTTGGCTGCTCACTACAGGCGTCGCCATCCTTTAAAGGGTGTGGTGGCATGTGCAGTGTTTCCCAGCATTGATTACTACGTGTATTTCATGTTATGATTTTGATTAGTAAAGTGCCTAAGTGAGTCTTTTTCTTTTTCAGATCACCCTGAGACAATTCAGGAAGTGAAAATAAAGCAGCCCAAGCAGCAGCAGGCAACAGAAATCCACGCTGATAAATTATCTCGTGAGTGTTTGAAACACACGCTGCTCCCTGGTCCACCTCGAACAGAAAAGCAGGTGTCCGGTGGTCAGTACTTTAAGGCCCTGGCAAGTGTCCTTTTGTTCTGCCCTTCCCCTTAGTTTCCTGTTGGTAACTGGATTTTCTTCAGAAACATTTTCCATTTTCTTTAGAAGTTCTGAGCACTGTCTTTTTTCCCAGAGGGAGAGGAATTAGCTGCTCCTTGTAGAAACCTGGTCCTGCTTGCTTAACATTTGTAGAACGTGCTTGCCCTGCTTTGTGGGGGATGTCTCAACTCAAGCTTTTAGGAAGGGATAATAATAAAGTCAAAATCTTGTTACCAGGCTGTCTCTGTTGAGCAAAATTTATTAAGTTCAAGATGAATACTCGTTAAAGTCTGCATGATTTTTGTTTCATGTTAACATTATTTTGATGTTCTAAAATGTTTATGTGTCATAGAGATCGTATGTTTATTTTTCCTAATGACCTGTGTTTTTGTTTTGTTTTGTTTTTGCTTTAATAGGATTTACCACTTCAGCAGGAAAAGAGGCTAAACTAGTCTATACCAGTTGCTCTTCTTTCTCTGGTCCTGCTGCTGTTCTTCTGCAGAAACTTCCCAGCACCCATCTGTCATCTGTTATTACAACCTCTGCCCTCTCGTCAGGTCCTGGCCACCATTCTTCTTTATCTCAAATTTCTCCAGCTATCCCCAGCATGCCTCACCAGTCAGCACTTTTACTGAACCCCGTCCCCGACAGTGCTCCTCCCTCCATACACCCCGGGACCCCGAACGTAAGCCCCGCTGGCCTGCCACGCTGCCGATCAGGCAGTTACACCATGGGCCCCTTTTCCTCTTTCCAAAGTGCCGCACACATCTATAGCCAGAAACTGTCTCGTCCCTCTTCAGCAAAGGCAGGTGAGTGAGAAAATGAAAACTGCCTGCCGTGACAGCTCCTCCCCAGCCCCATGAAAATAGAGCTCTCTCTCTTTTCCCGTTGCTTCTGCTGTGACTAAAGGGAGGTCTTGCTTGCTGTCCACTAGCATTCATTCACTGATACAGAACGAAACAGGGCTGCTTTTCGGTACTGTACAAAGAAATGAGTGAGCAAGGCACCTAGCCTTCCCACTGCAGATGGTCACTGACCTGTGAGTCCTCTGCATTCTTTCTCATTCAGGTCGTTATTCCTGACATCAGACAACTTACGAACGACCTGAGCACATAACCAAAGACTTCATAAGATAGGATATTGAATTTGAAACAAAGTAGACCCATATTATCAGTCAAGTTTTCTTCTCATTTGCTTCATGGTGTTGGGGATCGAACCCAGGACCTTACATGTGTTAGGCAAGCACCCTACCAGTGAACTATATTTCCAGCCCAGTTTTTAATGACAGCTTCATTGAGACATAACCCCTACTCAGAAACGTGGCTATTTTTGTATAAATTCGGTGGTTTTTGGTATGTTCACAGATATGTACAACCAACACCACTGCCTAACTTCAGAACCCTTTCTTTTCCCCTTGAAGAAACCCTGTCTATTAGCAGTCACCCTCATTTCTTCCTCCTCCTAGCCTCTGGCAACCACTGGTATAGCTTTCTTTTCCACAGATTTCTTTATTCTGGACATTTCACGTAACTAGAATTGTTCAGTAAGTGGTCATTATGACTGGCTTCTTTCACTTAGTGTTGTGTTCTCAGGTTCATCTGTTGTAGCACGTATCACCCTTAATGCTTTTTAAATAGCTGGATAGTGTTCTAGTGTATGGTGTACAGCATTTGCTTTTCTGTTTGCCAGGTGATAGGCATCTGTTTTTTCCCTCCTTTGGCCATTATGAGCAGTGGTGTGATATGCAGTGTAGCAGCATTTACATGGGGACATACATTTTTATTTTCTAGGGCATATAGCAAGAGTAGAATTGCTAGGTCACATGATAAATTTCATGAGCCTTCATTTTGATCAAGCAAGTTCTTGCTATCATTTATTGTGTTTTTTATTTTACCCATCATAGAAGGTTTGGGTAAATCCATCTGTCTCTCTACCTATCTGTCTATGTCTCTACCTGTTGTGTAGAAGGGTTACGATTGGCATTTCCGTAATGGCTAATGATGACTCATGCCTTTTGAATATTTGTATATCTTTATAGACGAGATGTCCATTTGACTTCCCTGGTAGTTTTTCCGTTGAGGTATATCTTTATCATTGAGTTGTGTTCTTCATGTACTCTCTATAAAGGTCCTCATCAGGCGGTTGCTTTAAAAATAGTTTCTCCCTATTTATTGATTCTTTTCACTTTCTTCAAGCATAGAAGTTTTAAGTTTTGATGAAATCTGATTTCTCTATTTTTTTTTCCGTTGCTTATAATTTGTGTCACATCTGGAAACATTATCTACCCAAATTCATAAGGACTTCCTTCCATTTTTTTTTTCCTGAGAGCTTTGTGTTAGATTCTTACATTTGGAACTTTTGTCCATTTTCAGTTACATATTGTATGTGAGGTGATGTAGGGGTTTAACTTCATCCTTCTGCATATGGAGGTTGAGTTTTTCTGGGACCATTTATTTAAAAATGTTATTTCCCTAGAGTTGAAAGATTTATTTCTGGAGTCTCAGTTCTATTCCTATTGATTGTTTTTATCTGTCCCACACAAGTATCACATTGTCTTTCTGTAGCATTATGTTAAGTTTTGAAATCACCAAGGGTTCTCCCAACTTTATTCTTCTTTCTCAAATCTGTTTAGGCTTTTTTGGGGGTTTCTTGCATTTCCGTGAAAACTGTGAGATTATCATTTTTTTGCATTTAAAAAAATATGCCCATAGAGATTATGGTGAATCATTTGGGGGAGTATTTTAACATTGGTTGAGATTTTAAAGAATTTAGTAATGCCCATGTTAAAAATAAGTTATACATAAGCCACATGCTTTAAATGACTACCCTTAGTCAGGCATGGTGGTGCATGCCTTTATTCGCAGCACTCAAGAGGCAGGAGCATAAGAATCTCTGAGCTCAAGGCCAGCTTAGCCTACATTGTAAGTTCTAGGCCAGGCAGGGCTACATAGTGAAACTTTATTTTGTAAAGGGCTGGGGGGTGGGCAGCAAGATGACTGAGTGGGTAAAGGCACTTGCCACCAAGCTGACACCCTGAGTTCTGTCCCTGGGAACCACCTGGTGGCGCGGAAGAACCAACTGCAAGCTGTCCTCTGACTTCCACATACTTCATTGTGTTGTGTGTGCGCCTGTGCACCTGCACACACAAGAAGTAAATAGTAGAGAAATGTAACTGTTTTAAAAGATGATTTGAACAGAATGGCAAGGTTGTCTCTTGATCATATTTAGGACTGTACACCCAGGAAATAGAGAAAATATCTACTCAAGAACACATATTTATAAAAATCAGTTATATACTATATCATAAACAAGAAAAAACATTTGTAAGACCTGCAATCATATAGTATCATCCTTTACCCTCACTATAACTAAGTTAAAGGCCAATCACAAAGGAATATATAACAAATCTGTATATTTCAAAATCAAAAGTGGGAAAAGAAATTTTAATGTAAAGAAAATATTCTAGAACTGACTAACAATGGGCAGCTGCACGTCCTGGTGTGTGGAGAAGGAAAACAATGATCTACATCTAAGGAGAAAATCATAAAGGATGTGTAAAAACTGCACAATTGACAGGTAGACTAGAAGACACCAAAGCCACTCATGGACTATGTCTCATAAAGAAGGTATGCATTTGGTGAATGAAACTGATGAAGAAAAGAGAGAGGAGACAGGGACATTAGAGAAGGAACGGAGGAGCAGACAAAGAAAGGTGTATCGATGAGCTCAAAATAGAATGTGACCAACAACTTTATTCCCCCAAAATTGAGATGGACAAACTTCATTAAAAGCACAACTTGTAAAATTGACTCAGGATGATGAAGGCCAGAATAGTCCTGTGAGTATAATTGGTACACTACTTAAAGTTTTTCTCTGAGTGAAATGATAAGGCCCAGATAGTTTGATAGGTAATTTCTAATGCTCTTTCAAGAAGTGGATAATTCTGATATTAAAACTATTAGAGAATAGATGAATACTCTTTAACCCAATTTGTGAGATTGGACTTGTCTTGAAAACAAATAAGTTAGTGATAAAGTTAGAGAGGAAAATTATAAATGGCCTTCATTTATAAATACAGATGCAAAAATTCTAATCAAAATAAAAGCCAGCAAATCTAGCCATATCTGAGAGATTATACCATAAGCAAGTCTATTCAAGGATGTAGGAGTGGTTTAATAGTAGAAGACATGGCAGTATCATTTGTCACACTAACAGACTAAAGAAGATAGAAGGTGTTCCCATCATCATTGTAAATACAGACAAAGATTTGGTGAACTCCGCATTCATTCATAATAATCATCTGCATACTGAAAACAGACGGTCCCTGTTAACCAGAAAAGGGTATCTGCCCCATACCTGCAAATGTGTCAGTCGAAATGGCAAAATGGTGACCATGTTCCTGTTGATTTTGTGGCCAAGATAAGGATGCTCATTAATGTTGCTTCTGTTCAGCATTTTATTGGAGGTCAAAACCAACATAAAAAATAAAAAAAAATTAAAACCAAGGCAATAAGATTTAGTTGCAGATAATATTCTAACTACCTACAAAACATAAAATGGTCTCTAGGTACACTTTAGACTCAGCTACATAATGTTAGAAAATAATTGTTTCAACTGAAAATGTATGTAATAAATTAAGAGCACAAAGTTGGGTAAGTAGTGAAGGGGGAGTTGGGCGAGGGTGAGTAAAATCAATATAATGATCACATATTGTATAAAAATGGCACAGAATAAAAGAAGCTGAAATGGTAAATTTTATTATGTATACTCTATCAGCTGAAAATCATTGAGTCCAGTTTGTGGTGACTATATACTCTTGGGAGTGTAGGCGTCCAGTGATGCACAGTCAGCCTACCAGAGGCACACTCCAAAGTTTAAATTCTTTGATATTAGTTAAACATAGTATTCTGAATCCATTATCACCCCTTAAACTGTTAATGGAAAGCATCTTGAACATTAGCATAAAACATATACAGTACCCTGGGGCAAGTTTAGAAAACTTTTTATACAGTGTGGAAAGTCATCAGAGAAGACCTAAATCAATGGGCAAATGTTCTGTATGTGCCATAGGAAGCCTCAGGTCACACTCATCAAATTGATCTCTGGATTCAAAAGTTCAGTCAAAAACCTCAGCAATTTTACTGTTTATCTCAGTAATCCTGAATGAAAATGCTAAGAAACACTGCGAGCCTCTGGAGCTCTTTGTTAAGACTGTGGAAAGGTAAGAAAGTGTGGTATTTGCAAAAGCACAGAATGACCAAAGGAACAGAATAGAAAGTTAAGAAAAGTCATGCAGTTTGGTAGGGTTGTACATCAGTGGGACAGTGTGTCTTTCTCATAAACAATGCTGTGGTAAGTGAGATCAGATCCCTGCCTCACCCATACATAAAAATAAATTTTGGTTTCACATAGCGACACCCACACTGCGCTTGTGTAGGCAGGAGTATCATGAGTTCAGGAGGCCAGTCTGGGCAATATGGTGAGATCGTGTTTCAGAAAACAAAACCAGCTTTTCAGATGTAGAACTAAATACTTTTAAAAAAGTTCTTTACAGGTTTATTATATGGAGCAAAAGTAAAAACAGAAGCACAACTCTAATAACTTGAGGAAAAGACAGTAGAAAAATGATAAGGTTTATCAGGAAAGCAGTAACATCCAACATCATTGATAATTAGATAATTAATTAGCCTCTTAGAGAAAGGAATTGGGAATTGACAGTCCCAATATTAAAGGATGTGTGGGTCAGTAGGAATGTCTGTATGTAGGAGTGTAAAACATGCCACTCTGATACTGTCACTTTGGTTTGAAAATACATGTACCCTGTGACCCAGCAGTCCCACTCCTGGGCATAGGCACAAGAAAAGCCCTGCTTCAGGGTGAGCATGAGTGTGCACTGTGCTGTTTATAACCGCAGTCTGTTCAGAGTAACTGCCGAAAACAGAAGAATAGCAAGACAGTAAATAGAATGCATGAATTTATCTGTACTGACCCAGTGAGGATGCTTCCTGTCAGTGCCATGTTAAATGATGAAAGCTAACACTGAGAAACTACTGTTGTGAGATGCCATTTTTATGGAGCCCGAAAATAAGCAAATTATCCAGTATTCATGTGTGCATATACAGGAAAACCCTCCAGAGTACATGACAGGGTGATGTGCTTGGAAGAGAATGAGTGAAAGAGGGAGGCTGTGGATGGAGAGGAGCACATTGGTTGATGTGTGTTATTGGTAATGTAGCTCCTGGGCGTGGGAGAAATTTCACAGGTGTTCATCGTAATGTGGTTGTAACTTACCCACATAATGTGGTTGTAAATATATCTGTATATACCAGATAACACAGTGACTATGAGAAGGCGTTTTAGAGGAATGTCACCACATGGTGTCTACGGAGTGATCGTGCTTGTGGTAGCGTTCATTATAAAAGGGCAGAAGGACCCTGGGAGGTGTGACTCAGTAGTAGATAGAACTTGAGATTTCCAGCTCAACCCCCAGCACCACAGAAATACATAAGTAAGTGGATAGAACATAGCAGTGTTTCTACTTTCATGATTTTAAACATAATTTTAAAAAATAATCAGAAAAAAACTGATTTCATTGTCATCAAATAGTTGGAAGAAAATTGAACTCTTGAGAGGACAGTCAGTCCCTCGTGAATACAAAACCATTGCTGTTTGTCTTAGTGTCTCTTTCATACCTGTTCCCCTTGGGCCCTTTGTAAGTACTGTGAGTGCTCTAACCGTGGATGCCGCAGACTGCCATGTGTACTCATGTGATAAAACCAAACAAGAACCAGAATTTCAAGGTTGGGGCCCTAGTGATGCTGCGGGGAGATCCCAGTGCCATGTGCTTGCTGCTCAGCTGTCCCCTGTAAATCCTAACATTGGCTCTTCCCCTCTCCCTGTGCTAAACATCCTCTGTAAGCCAACACACATCAATAAATAATTTGGCTGTAGGATGTGGTAAGGACTTGCGCAGATTTTTATCACCACTTGAAGGTCATCTCTGGCCTTTGTGTTGTTAGAGCTCCCTAGGATTCAGCAGAGTGTCTGTCGACTTGATACTTGTTTGCCGCCGTTGTAGCTTTCTTTATTCAGGACTTGGTTCTTAAGTGGGTGAGAACTCTTCTCTTTTTCAGCAGGTTCATGTCATCCACACAAGCATCATTCAGGAATAACCAAAACGCAAAAGGAGGGTGAAGAAGGGTCCTTCAACCGAAGGTACAACCCAAGTCTGGTTACGGCCGAGCTCCAGCGGCTGGCGGAGAAGCAGGCAGCCAGGCAGTATTCTCCAGCCAGTCACATCAATCTCCTCACCCAGCAGGTAGGGACGGGCCAGGTTGCCGCAGAGCTCTGTGGACCTGGGAGTGGGTGTGGCGGGGCATGCCAGTCTTCCCTCACTTGGCTGTTTCCTGTGTGCTCATGGTCTCCAGTGCGTCTCGGCTGCTGTTCATGTGTAACATTGAACTGTTTCTCCTTAACCGGGAAGAAAATGGCTCTTACAGGCACTGCAAAGCCGAAACTGTTATACTGACTCTTATGGTGTACAGTAGCGCATAGGTAACATGTCAGTTTCAACTGTAAATCCAACTTTAAGGAGTAAAGCTTTTCATTGCATTCTTTTGTGTGTGCGCGTGTGCACACATCACTTAGTGTTTGTAGAAGTGAGAGGACCGTTGCAGGAGTCTGTTCTTTTTTCTGCCATGTGGGTCTCAGGGAGGAAACTCAGGTCTTCAGGCTTGGCAAACAAGTGCCTTTACTCACTGAGCCATCTTGCCCGCCCAGGACCTTTTAAATTAACTTTTTCATTCTTAAAAATTTCCAGTAAGTCCTAGTTTTATAGATCTTTCTATCAGAGTTTCCTCACATTGTCTTTCGTCCCCCACCCCCACCATACTTTATTTAGTTCATAATCAGAAAATGTTTCCTGTCTAATGATTACTGACATCGGTGCAGATATGGCAGAAACTGACGCTAGGATGCGTGTGTGTGTGTGTGTGTGTGTGTGTGTGTGTGTGTGTGTGTGTGTATGTGTGTGTGTCTTTTAGGATCTTTGGCTTCTCTGTGTTCTCTCTTCTGGTAGTCCTTGGTATTTAATTGAAAGTAGAAACCTTCCTTAATGTTAAATGGACTCAAAGCCCTCCAAATGAGGTATTGATAATAATATTTCCATGATATTCACTATGTGGTTACATTTTCCTGTATTTCTGTTGTGTTAAGTTTTGTTGTATTTTTTTGATTATAACTCCATAATGATAATTAAAAGGGGGGGGGTGGAGGTGAAAATTGCTTCAATTACATGTGAAAAAATAGACAACACACCACTTTCTTGTGGTACCCTAATTCTCTGTTTTAAAAAAAGGTTAGAGCAAAGAAAGGTAAGCCTAATAACACGGACTTCGCTGTCCCTCGCCCTCTGTCAGTGTAGTAGGCAGTAAT
Source organism: Peromyscus californicus insignis (assembly GCF_007827085.1). Classification (NCBI taxonomy): domain Eukaryota; kingdom Metazoa; phylum Chordata; class Mammalia; order Rodentia; family Cricetidae; genus Peromyscus; species Peromyscus californicus. The sequence goes on along the minus strand of NW_026294447.1, from coordinate 69,394,083 downwards.
CATTTTCTTTTTCAGTCCCCAGGAGTTTGAAACAGTTAGGTGAAGAGGCCTCCTGTGCAGGGGAAGTAAAGAAATAGCACAAGGTGGTAATGAGAGTTGAGGGGGGTTGGATAGTTAGATATCAGTCACAGACTGATGGGAATAGGCATGACCATAGGAAAGAGAGGAAATTTGAAAATGTCCGCTGTCTGTTGGAAAATTGAAATTGTTGGTCATGAGCTGACATTTTGGCTTTCAGTTAAATAATCTAGAAGCATCAAGACATTAAATTACTATCAATATTAGTGTTTACATATTTTCGATTTCTATCATTTGCTATGTTGCAGAGCCCAGACAGTTCTAAGATCCTGATCCTGTAGGAATGCAGGTTTACATACCCTTACCAGGAAGCCATCCCCCTCAGTTTTCCTCTTCTATAATGAATCTAGGTGCCTTTGCTCTACAAGTCCGTCAGCTCCTGTTTGTGAGAATCAGACCCTGCCATTAGATGTCAGTCTTAACTTTCAGAGTTTCCGCAGTAGGGTGCGTCTTGTGTGATGCCGTGCCGCGGGAGGTGTGTTGTGCAGGTAGCAGGGTGGAGCACCTGGGAAGGCTGGTTACGCAGCCCAAGACTTGGGTCCTTCTCCTGCTGACTCTGTCTGTGGTCCTGCGCACTTCATTTCTCAGCCTCTGCACATGTGTTTATCGATGGGAAAAACACAACGGGCTCGTGAAGATGGGGTGTGAAAGCCTCTTTGCAAGTCTTCGTGCCCCCCTGTACTTGGGAAATACTGTTATTGGAGCCCTTAAGGCTTTAGGAATACATTGTTTCTAACGTGATGACAGCGACTTGTTCGACAAATGCATTCTGTTATAGAAAAGCTCAGTTGTGTGATTTCAGCCATTTCCTTTCCAGGGACACAGTTACTTAATTTGTAATTTGGAAACTCCTGTTATTTTTTTCTCTGCTATTTAATAACTAATAATACATTGAGTTGTAATGATATTTAATGTAGACTCTGGTACTTTTGTTCTCTAGCTGCTTTTTCTTTTATGCTGTTTTTGAAAGGAAAAGCTGCTTCCATTTCTTAACTGAGCTGAGTGATAAATGCCTGTGGCTTCCTGGAGGGAAGTGGGCAGGAGCCCTGGGACACTCGCTGCACCCACACTGGGAGTCAGCTGTAGCTGTCAGCACAGCCTGCTTGGTGTCCTGAACCCCAGGTGCTGGGGTTTCCTGACTCCACACTTCCTTCATCATTCCTCATCCAATCCCCTACCTCTGCTTTCTTTTCTTTGTCTCTCTTTTTGGGTGGTTAGTGGGTAACTCCCCCTTCATAAGATTAATTCTGGATATATTAATACTGTTGTTTTATTATTGTAGACTCAATTATTGTATTGTGTTATCTTTACCAATTTCTTCTTTGTGCTCTCCTTATCTTCATTTCTCTATTTCTTGAGTTACATGTCTAATTTATTTCATTCATTCTATATTAAAGGCTATGAATTTTCCTCTGAGCATTGCTTTAGTTATATCCCTTAAATTCTGTTATCTAATTGTTTTGTAGGCAAGAAGTTAAGAGACTTTCACTGGACAAGGAAAGCAGATTTTAAATCATTTGTATAATAGTGAAGATTTATATAAAATTAAATTGTAGAGTATTTCGGAGAAAACATTTTACTTTTATCTGTAATTTCAACTACTTGTCCTGTTAGTGGGTGGCATTTTCTAGAAAACTTTGTATTTTGTTGTGATTATTTAAAAGAAAACACTTTTTCCAAGCCCCTACCATTGATGCTATGACAGCCATCTGAAGATAATACTAATAGCCAAGAGCACACCAGAGATTTCCTCGGGGAATATCAAAACTGCCAAAAGGGCAACCCAGCTTGCGAGTGGGAATCGAAAGAAGGCCAAAGTAGTCTTCTTGCAAGAAGCACTCATTTTCAACTGTATCACAAGAAGGGCAGAATCAGCTTTCAGGAACCCTGGCATGCATGTCTGTGGGGCAACAGGTTGAGTGGTGAATCGAACTTGGGGAGTCAGCACTGGACACTTGAACTGAAGCTGAGAGCAAAGCCAAGTGCCTCTGCAGACCTTATCTCTGCTCTGCAGGCCTTAGCTCTGAGGGCCTTCGCTCTGCGGGCCTTCGCTCTACAAGCTTCCTAGGCCTTCAGAGGGGCTGCTTGAGCCTCTCGTAGGTGACTAGAAACCACTCAGACACAGTGGCTTGAGCTGGATCGCTCCAGTATTTGAGAAGCGGGGGGAGGGGGGAACGACACACGACACGAACGGGGAGAACAGGGACCGGGGACAGGGACTGGAGGATGAGGCAGTGCTCCCCCGCTCCCCCTTTCTTCTCTCTGTTTTCTAGTACAAATACTAAGAAATAGTAAGCTAGCCAGAAACGGTTCTTAACAAGCCCACAATTGATGAAAAGACTTGGAGGAACTTAGAATTTATATTAGAGCCTGCATTTTTAAGAAATTTGTATGGCTAAAAGCAGAAGCTCATTTCCCTGAATTCCTTTTTTATCATTTCTGCTATTATGCAGCTTCATTGAAGTCCTACAATACGTAAGAGTAGCAAATATTCCCACCATAGGAGCAGGGAAAGGTCTAATCCAACCTGCTTGTTTTCTAAGGTATCCATTGAGTGACCAGGTACTGAGAACGTATTATACACCTCTGTAGATGTAACCAACGGTCTTATCAAATAAGAAACACAGAGCCAATTCAGAGAAGAAAACCAAGAGGTCAGAGCTAAGAGCCTCACCCTTCCTGCTTCAGCGATCCTCTTCAGTCAAGAGAGCTCTCCGAAAAAGACCTACTTCCTGTGTGTCTGTCTTTAAAGTCTTCCTGTTCTGCCTTCTCATTGGTTGTAAACCCAAACATGTGACTGAATGTACCGCCCTCCAGGTCCTTAAAGGCGTGCGCCACCGCCGCCACGCACTTGCTATGACTCTAATAGCTCTGACCCCCAGACAACTTTATTTATTAACATACAATTAAAATCACATTTCAGTATAAGTAAAATACCACCACATTTCCCCTTTTCTATTTTAATTAAAAAAAAAGGAAAAAAAAGAAAAAGGTTATAACTAACAAAAGAAAAACTATATACAAAGGTACAATGACTATATACAATATATACAAGTAATAAATGTCTAAACAATGTCTAGTCCATTTGTATTTGACAAATTCAGAGAAAATAATTTCATTATCTATCCTATTTTGTTAAGTCCAAAATGTATCTAATTCACTTTCTATCCTAATTAATCTTCAACTATAACTAACTAACCTTCAACTATAACTACCTAATCTTCAACTCCCTCAGAGACCCAAGAAGGAAATAATATTAGCTAACAAAAATAAAAATGGCGCCCAACGTGGGGCAAGAGTTTCCATCTAAAAACTGAGAAAAAAAAGATTCTAAAACGGAGCTAAAAATAGTTCCTAATTGTCTCTCTCAAATGAGCGGCAGCTGCCGGTTTGAGCTACTGGCAGGTTCCTGGTGTGCGCGCTCGACCTGCAGTATGGCGGGAATGAGGCCTCTGCAAGTGGCACATTGAGCTGCGTGGTGGATTTAGCCTTTGCTAGTACAAAACAAAAAAAGAGGTTTCTGGGCTACACGCTGCTTGGCTAAAAGCATAGACCCACAATAGCTCCCAGAGCTGGTGGTAAAGTACCACGGCCATTTTGGGAAGCCGAGGTGGGCGGAGCCAGCAGCCACAGCTGCTGCAGTTTAAAGCGATAGATTCACAATAAGACAGATTCAGATGTAATAGTTTACAATGTGTGTAAAATATACGTAGGCTTGAAAAAGACAAAAAAGGTGATATATAGAGTTATAAAAACAAATACATAGTTTTAAAAAATAAAGTCTTTAAAGAGACAGTAAAATTAATATAAAAAATAAGCCACGTAAAGATGAATATTACACAGAGAATCTGGATTGTGTTTCTTTGGGATTCTTAACTACAGAGAGATATTTGATTGTAAAGGAAGCTGAGTTAAACCAATATGCATATTTTAAAGGTACCTTGACTTCAAAATTTGGATATAAGGATATGTTGCTTTGGAAAGGAGATTCTGCTTTTGTTCCCACCGAAAGCCAGAGGCTATGGATTTGTTCCAGATTAAGACACATCAGGTTTGACCAGCCAAGACCACCTGAAAGGTCTCCGATGACACCATGGCCCAGATGATTCAACATCCAGAACCGTTTCAAGGCAACTGGCTCAGACGATACACCCTCATGGACTACTCCATAACCCTAAAATATTCTTTGTGTTTCCATAAGATACAGCGCCCCCCTCCAGCAGGAAGTAGTAAGAGAAGCTACGCCCAAATTCCCAATTATACCAAGCTGACTTTGGAGATGTGTAAAGGTTAAAACCTTCCTTTTTAAGAAAAGAAAAAGGGAAGTGCTGTGGGATGGTCTGTATGTCAAATGTGTTGCTGATTGGTCAATGAATAAATCACTGATTGGTCAGTGGCCAGGCAGGAAGTATAGGCGGGACTAACAGGAGAATTGAGAGAACAGGAAGCTGGGTGAAAGAGAGACTGCCAGCCGCCATCAGGACAAGGAAGATGTAAAGTACCGGTAAGCCACAAGCCACGTGGCAAGGTATAGATTAATAGAAATGGATTAATTTAAGCTGTAAGAACAGTTAGCAAGAAGCCTGCCATGGCCATACAGTTTGTAACCAATATAAGTCTCTGTGTTTACTTGATCGGGTTTGAGTGGCTTGGGACTGGCAGGTGAGAGAGATTTGTCCTGACTGTGGGCCAGGCAGGAAAACTCTAGCTACACACCTCTTCTATTGTGAACGCACGTATGCTGCATAAACACTGTTTAAGGGGCCATCGTCTGGACTGAAATCTTTCAGTGACTATTGTGTGTATTCCTGAGAGCAGTGTTAAGAAGCATCTGCACCTGTAGGGGAGGGGTCCTGGGACCCTGGAATGGGACATCAGCTTAGGTGTGAGATCTCACCATCTCTGCCTCAGTCAGGGATGCAAGGGAGGGCAGATGGGCATAGACAGGGCCCTTTGTGGTTATTGCTGTAAGTGCTCAGAAGACTGTGGTGAGGAGCGGGAGGCAGGGCATTTGAGGAGCACTGGCCCTCTCCGGCCAGCAAGTTTGAGATTTCAGGACCCAGCTATCATTAGGAGCAGCTCCAGCTCTCCCAGCCTGGGAATTTAATCAAAGGGATACCAGCAGACCACCCAGGCAGGGCCCCACCACGAACCCGTGTGCTGTGTTGGTCTGCTCCCCAGCCAGCCATGCAGAGACGTGGCCAGGCCTCCTGAAATGTGCTGACAGATACAGAAGAGGGAGAGACGCTTTGTGCACTTGAGATTTTTCATTTTGATGGGGAGCGGAACAGAAAAACCACTAGGTTTCTTTCATTTCGCTGCTCTTTACTCTGAGGCTCCCCAGCCTAATCCTGCGGAAGGGTCTATCAAGATACAGAACATTCAGTTTCCAGCAGTTAGTCCTTCCCTCCTCATCCGTGTCCAGAGGGACTCTGTATCATCCCTTCTGTTTCAGGAGCTCCTAGAAAGGGCCACTGTGGACCTTGACTCAGTTACAGAAGTCCCAGTTCGAGAATCGGTGCTGCCTCCTTGGAATGGGTGCTAATGTCCCCCTGCATGTTACAGGCAGCAGGACTTGGCTCTGCAAGCTTTCCTTTCCCTTCTGAACTCTCTGAACACACAGACTGCTGTGCACTTAGGCTCTGGTCTGGAGCTTGTTCACTGTTTCCTTTGACTCTGAGTCTTTGCTGGTAGAAAATATACTCCTCCATACCACACATTCTACCTGTTCCTGTTTCTAGAAAGACAAAAAGGTAGATGGAAAAAACATTAGTTCTTAAGTCACAAGACCTGGGAAGTTCATTGCCCTGTCTAGCCTTGATTACCTCATCTTTAATAAATAAAGAAAGAAAGGACCAGGGGTAGAAGGTTTTGCTGCAGACACCGTGCACTTCAGACACAGGCCCAGAGGTCCTGAGCTGGATCTGACCTGAAAGCCTCTTCCTTGAGGACCAGTTTTCATGGTTCCAAAAGAAGCCATGCAAGCTTCCAAGGAGGGGCGACCAACAGTTATACCCAGCTATGATGATGTGAACCACAACAACAATCAGCATGGCACCGTAATTCTAAGGTCAGTAGTAGCATGCGTTCTTGGGCAGTAACCAACAACTCTCTAATTGGACTTAAGACCTGCTTAACAAGAGGGAAACCATGCTTGGAACTGGAAACCTAGCCAGCTCCCTAGGGCTAGTGAAGTCATGGATCTCGGAAGAGAACCTGCAACCGCCACTTTACTGAAGGAGCGCAGTCCCTAACCACATTCTAAATATTTGTCCTTTTACCCACAGGTAAGTGTAGTCCTTACTCCTCACCAAGGAAACTTCTCTTTGCAACAGACAGAGGCCATTACAGAAAACCACAGCCTGTCCTAATGCAGAGTGGTGGAGCCCAGTCCCACCTGATATATCTACAACACAACTCCTCCTCCTAAGGCTCAAGATCATTTGCAGAAGAGAGGGCAGAACTCAGATTGTAAGAGCCAGATGAACAGGGTTTGTTGTATGGTTGTATTGTGTGGAAATGTCAGAAGCTACGCCCATGGAGTCTTCCAATATGGCTGCCTAAACGTGAGCAGAATAAGGATGACACCGATCGACATGCTGATGTATAAGGAGGAAAGCTCAGGAGGCCTTAACCCCACACAAAGAGCTCCAGGCAGCCGAGGAGTGCTGCAGTAGTTCTGAGTGAAGAATGTGAGGTGGCCCTGGGCTCTGTCCCCTTGATGTTGTAGGTGTCTTTCAGTGAACTTTTCCGTGGGGTAAATCCCCTACACACATAGCTTTATCTGGTACCTCTGTGTGGATTTCTCCCAGTGTGCATCTTTTTTCTTTTTTTTTTTTTTTTTTGCATTTTTTTTTTTTTAAAACTGCTCTGCATGTATGCCTGCATGCCAGAAGAGGGCATCAGATCCTATTATAGATGGCTGTGAGCCACCATGTAGTTGCTGGGAATTGAACTCAGGACCTCTAGAAGAGCAGCCAGTGCTCTTAACCCCTGAACTCTCCAGCCCCTCAATGTGCATCCTAACCTTGAACCTTTGTGCTGAGTTTGGAGTCCAGATACTCAACTGCCTTCTAGACATTTGCCCTTAACTGTTTTGCCAGCATCCAGATATTTGACCATTTCTCGGAAGCACGAAGGAAGACGCCTCCATTCAGTGTATCTGAAAGCTGTTGGCTTTCCTTCTTTTCGTTTCTGCGTTAGTGCCTTGACATCCCAGAAACTCGAGGGTGGAAGCGTGGCTTATCAGCACCTCCACCTCCATCCTCTCTGCACCCAGCTGCTGCCAAGTCTTGTCATTCTGACTCGAGTGTCTCCACTCTGTATCTTGTCTGTTAACTTACGTCAACATCAACTGTTCTGCCAAAGGCCTTCATTAATCTCTCAGGTGGGCAGCTGCGGGTACCTCTTAAACCATCTCCTGGCAGTGTCCTCCTGCTGATCCTCATCCTTAAAGACCTCTTGTCCTGTTAAATCACATGTCTGATCCTAGTGTTCTCTGCTCGTAGAACCTCTGTGATGTGAAACCAGACTAGTGGATGCTACTACCCGTGGTCTTGCTGAGAGTCTGGCCACAGCGTACTGTGCCTGTCTCTGTTCTAGCACACAGGATTTTGCCTAACTCAGCTAGAATTTCTTCTAGTCTGTATGCCTTAATTTATGCCATCTTCTCAGGAGAAGTAGTTCTTAGTCACCATGTCTGATCTGCCCATCTGTCCAGATGTGGCTGCATGAATGCCACTTCACACGTTTGTTGTGCTGATTCTGTCATCATATTGTGTGTTGGCATAACTCTCCTTTAACAGACAGTGAGCGCCTTAAATTTTGGTGTCCCTTGATGCCCTGAATCAGGGATTGTACAACTGGCCCTCTGTGTCCATATGTTCTCTGGGGTCAGTATAGTAAATTCTGAAAAGCCTGCATCTGTTCTGAACATGTATGGACTTTTCACCATGGTCATTCTTCCCTAAACAACGAAGTACAACAAAGTTTTCTGTAGCTTTTACATCATACAAATAATCTATCTGTAGGTGTTTTTATGAGAGGGTATATGGAGCCTGTGTTCAATTATAATTATATTTTACATAAAAAACTTGATCATCTGTAGATTTTTGTATCTTCAAGAGTCCCTACAATCCATACTTTAAGGATGCTGAAGCACAACTATATTCAGTAAATGTGCTTACTCATTATTATTGTTACTACTACTACTACATAGGGTTGGAGATTGATTGCAGGGTCTTGTGCATGCTAGTTAAGAACTCAACTGCTGATCCAAAGCCCCAGTCCTTAAGTGTGTTCATTCACTGGACTATGAGATCCTTGAAGATAGACTGCACAATTTTTACTGTCCACCCCCAGTGTTCTCTTAAGTATGCGTCCAGACGTAGTTTTTAATAAACAAATGAAGAGCACCTGCCACCACAGCCAGAAGTCTTTCTACCATGGACATGCCTTCAGCCCTTCCCTAGCCACTCTTTAAAGCACGTGGATGATAGTCATTTTGCATCTCTTGCCTGTTTGACTGTAAACCACATAATGGCAGTTCTTTCTAGCCCATCACTTAGTGTAGGACCTTGTACTTTCTAGATACCACGGGCTTGCTAAAGGAAAAAGAATTTCTCTTCTGTATGTTGTTAGTTTTTGCATTGTCTTTTAATACCAATACTTACTTTTCCATTCTTTTTCACTGATTGTGGCACACTTGCCCTGCACACCAAAACAGTCGACATTAATCACATTCCTGTTTTCTCCTCGGCAGTATATTAATGACAGGTTGTGTTCATTATCTCTTCCATTTTAGGAGCGAGGAAAGTGCTTTTCCCACCTTTTTTTTAAACTCGTGAAGATGAAGAAATTCGAGTTAGTAGGATGAGTGACTCTGCTTCGGTCACACACTGGAAAGTCACTGTATCAGGACTCCAACTCTGATCTCTATGACTGTGGGTTTTATCTTCGTGGTCTCTGCCTCTTCTTTGAGTCAGAACCAGATCTTTCCTCAGACTAAAATGACCGAGCATTGCATCAACCAGCCGTTCTGTGGCACCACTGCAGTACTGTTGCTACGCCTCTGCTTGAGCCTGCAGAGACACGGAGTAAACATCTCCTTTCATGATTACAGACACTCTCTCCTCCCTGGTGCAAGCTGAGAATCATACGCTCCGTCAGGGTGACTGGCTAGTTATTGAATTAGGCCCTCATTAGATTATTCTGTAGGATGACCAATGCTTTCTTTTTAGTTGGGGAGGGGAGACAATCCAGCCTTGGCAATCCCTTGCTAATGTGTGTAAGTCTGCTTATCAGGCTAACGGTAGCCCCCAGCTCACAAAAACAGGAAACATACATTGGCAAAAATCTGGCCATTTTCTCAGGCTGCCTTCCCGAGAATGTCGGGAAGATCTTGTTCTGGAGCTCTTACTATTGTTTGGAGCTGTGAGTGTGTAAGGGTGTTGTGTAGATGGTGGTGTTCAAAGAGGGAGGCGGTTGCCAGGAAGCTTCAGCACTAACACATCGGTGCTTTAGAATTCCTCATACTTCCCAACCCCCTTTAGAATATGATTAACATGGTAGCCCTTATCTCCTGGTGATTGGAGTATAAACTTGCGGTTCATTTTATCAGCATCCAGGAATTAAAAGAGGAATTTAAACTGCCTTAAAACATGTGTTTATTGCTTATTGTAGCTAGTGGTTTAATAAATACTCATGAAGTGCCTTTGGAGGAGTGCTCAGAGTGTAATTGCTTGATGACTCTTATTTATGTCCTTGAAAAAATACGTCCTCCACTCTTCTCCAGTGTAAGCAGCTTGCAAGCAGCACACACCTGCCTCTCTGGGTTCTCGTCTGGAACAGATGTGCTGTGTCCTGTTCAAGGACTTCCTTTTGTTCTAGGGACATACATGAAACAAGTTAGGAACAAGCCACCACATTGCCCCACTCCAGATCACAGCTGGGAGAGGACAGTTTCCACAGCACCCAACTGGTCCACTCGTGTTCTGGTGGGTTTTCCTATATGAACACAGCAGAGGGCATCATTCTCCAGGCAGCTCTAGACAAAATTGCGTTCGAAAGATGTACTCTTTTCCTGAAAAAAAAAAGTGCACACATAGAAACTTGTGTTCAGTTCCAGAGTGTTCATAGACATCCCCCACACAGGCTCGCTCCCTCTGGATATCCATTGACACTTGGTCTCCAAGTTTGAGCCCTTGAAAGCTTTGAAGTAGTATCAGGCTAGTAGCCATCATTATTGATCATTTGATCCAAATTCAAACCTCTTTCCATCTTTGCTGCATGCATTCATGAATATTTCAGTAAACCTCTGCGTTAGACTGTTACCTCCATAGGGCAAGGATTACTTTCATCAGCCTTCCTCCATGCTCAAAAGAATGGCAAACCCAGACAAAGTAATAAATATTTGTGTGAATTAATGAAGTCATTTTATGCAGCACCCCTCTAGATCTTATTAGAAAAGAAATCTAAGATTTGGGGGTCCGCCATGATAAGATTGAATAGTGATAAGAATGATACACCTGGCCGGGTAGTGGTGGCCCACGCCTTTAATCCCAGCACCCAGGAAGCAGAGGCAGACCGAATCTTTGAGTTTGAGGCCAGCCTGGTCTACCCTGTATCGAAAAACCAAAAAACGAATAAAGGAATGCTACACCTGAATTCTGTGCCACAGTTACTCATGAGGTAAGCTGTTTCTAGTGAAATGTTTGATGTTGGGTTTCCATCTCCATCTTGATAAATAAATAATAAGGTACATGAAGTTTGCAAACGGCCTGGTAAGCCTGAGGTTAGTCACCATGAATCACCAGTGCTTTGCTAGCCCTTTGCCATCTCAGTACCGTGAAGAAGCCATGCAGTATAGTCATTATGCAGAGAGGGAACAAAATCTGTGTGTCAAAGCTATTATTTCACCCATCTGAGAACCTTGCCTGAGGCCTTGAGAGCAGGCAGACATCGTCTCTAAAATTATGCAAGGCACCAGCCAGAACAACACTTAGCTCTTGCTCTAATCACTGCTTCTTTTATTTCCTTTAATTCCAAAGCAGTCTCTCCCTTGTGGTCTATGCAGAAAGAGGTAATATGGAACCTCTAATTTCCTTGCTAGCCTTCTAGTGACATTTGCCACTCCACTACTTACTGAGAAACTGGCTGCTAACTGGGGAGAGGCAGTGGAGGGGACAGAGACCCAGACGGATGGACCCCGAGACTTTGCCAAGACTGCTTGCTGCATTTCTTTGGATGAAACCCACTTCATTTACTACTACAGTTGGTCTATATCTGAAGGGTCCATGTCTGTATTCAACTAACCACAGATTTAAAATATTTAGGAAGTGTCTGTGCTGACATTTCCTTGTCCCCGTTTCCTAAACAATATGGCATAAGAACCCTTTATACTTCCTGTGGATTGTATTTGGGATCATCCAGAAGTGAGTCTGTAGAAGTATATAGGAGGATGTGTACAAACCACATTCAGATATTATACTGTTGTGAGGGGAGGAGGGTGCTGAGGAGTGAATGAGGACTCATGGAGTAGATCAGTACTCCTAACCCTAGCCCCATACCACTTTTTTACAGGGACTTGAATGCCCTCTAGCTTTGGTATCTAGGGGGTGTGGAACCAGTCCTCACTAGAGACCAAAAGGAGATGAGTGCTCTAGGGATGCAGCCCTGAGTAAAATATAGTCCCTGTCCTAAAGTGGCTTGTAATTTGTAAGGTAAAGTAGGAAATGAATTTGTACTTGTATTATTAATAATACAAGCATGGCACGAAGCTTCTAGAACCTTACCATTTAGCTCCTGAAGCAGTTCGATAGCAGTGATCATTTATAGCCAAGGGAGAGCCTCCGGGGGTAATCCATTTACCTTAGGATACAAAGCACAACAAGATAGTTATAAAACGTGCAGAATTTCTTTTCTTTTTTTAAGATTTATTTATTTATTATATATACAGTGTTCTGCCTGCATGTATGCCTGCACACCAGAAGAGGACACCAAATCTCATTACAGATGGTTGAGAGCCACCATGTGGTTGCTGGGAATTGAACTCAGGACCTCTGGAAGAGCATCCAGTGCTCTTAACCGCTGAGCCATCTCTCCAGCCCAACATGCAGGATTTCTGATTCTTGTCTTTGCAGGTTGGATCTAGTCACAACCTCTCTTGCTGTAGTTATGTGTGTTTACTGGTCATGTTTTTCCCCCAGAGGGCAGCGATGGTAAACCTTGATCTTGTGCTGAGAACGACTAGACTTCAGACCTTCTTTGCGCAGACTCAAACATGCCCTGGTCTGAGGTAGGCCATAGCTATCACAGTACAGGCAAACATTCATGATAGAAGCGTCTGCTGTAGGTGGAGAGTGCTCTGTCTACAGGGGTTGACAGTTTGTTATGTAGGACATGGATGCATAAAAGCAGATGCTGCCTAGGGCCTCCCTGGTGGAGGACTTGAGAGGATACAGTAATCACTTTTTATCTGTTAACCTGTACTGTCTTTTCAAATGTCTACCAAGAACCTAACTGTTTCTAAGCATCAGTGTTTGGACTTGGTTTTCCATGATAAAGCTGGAGGTCATTGCACACACGAATCCTAAAAGCTGAGCAATAGCCAATGCTGGCTGTTTGTAGCCTTCACCACCTTGAGGCTCAAGAGATGTCCGGAGAAGACCTTTGAGGAAAGTCCTTGTGGTGATTACTATAAGATTCCACACTGAATCACCAGCTTTAGTGACTACAGCCAAGCAGTATATATATACACATCTTTGCCTACCAGGCTGAAGCCCTAGGGGACTTCATCTGGCCGGTCTCCTCTATACCTTCTTCTCAGACTCACCCTTCAGTCTTGACTTTTGAACTAGTTTACTGTTGAAGAGAGGCATAGTGGGGTGAGTCTGAGAAGAGACATATTTCCCTGTGGTCCTAGACCAAAACTGGCCTCAGATGCCCTCTCTAAACACACCCCCTGCCGTGTGTGTGTGTGTGTGTGTGTGTGTGTGTGTGTGTGTGTGTGTGTGTGTGTGTGTGTGTGTGTGTGTGTAGGAGGGAGGGGACATTGAGACTGTCTCTTTATGTAGTCCTGGCTGTCCTAGAACTTGCTCTGTAGACCTGGCTGGCAGCCGGCCTCAACTTCACAAAGCTCCGCCTGCCTCTGCCTCCTGAGTACTCCGATCAAAGGCGTGCGCCACCCTTAACCTCCCCTTTTTAAATGGTGGGAAGCTCCGTCTTGCCTCACCAGCACTGTGGGAAAATAGCATCCCAGAGAAAGCAGATCCAATAAACAAATATGAACACTGGAAACATGAACTTGGAAGGCTTTCATGGTCAGATTACAAGCCCAGTCCCAAAGCCTGAGCTAGGTGCAAGGGACAAAGGACAGATCAATAAGCGATCTTTAGCCCCTCTTACCTAACTGTCCACTAACCATTAGTCCTTTCCCACTCACCCCAGAAAACAGCTTGGTTTGCCTGCCCTCACCACAGTCCTCATACAGCATGGCTTGGGTGGGGCTTCCAGAAGTTTCCTTTGTCTCTAGAGCAAGCAAGCGTAGCTCCTTCCCAGGGTATTGTTCCATTTCTCGCTGTCTTCTCGCAGCCTGCCCTTCACCAAGTCAGCTATCTGGGTCTCAGACATTTCTTCCTGCTTGTTCATGGCTCCGTATTTTTTTTTGTTTTGTTTTGTTTTAGGCAGTTCATATGCTGTATTTGAATTTTCTTAGCTCTGTCATGTTTGGGAGATCTCAAATACTGTTTTTTTTTTTTTTTCTCAAGTTTTAGATGATCAAATCCTGTGTGACTTGAGGCCACATTTCTCTTTGTACCTTCCCACTCTCCCCATGGCCTTGCTTCTGATAGACAACACAGTGATTCTTTGTTGAATTGCATTAGAAGTGTAAAGTTTGTGTGAGCATGTGGGACAGCATGTAGCGTCAACCAGGGACATCTAGTTACGGCTGTCCCCAGACAGCCCCTTTGCATGCCGAAAGGGTGTGTGTCTGAGTGGTTGGGGGTATTTTCTGGGAATCCATCCGGGCAGTCCCATGGTATTTTAATTATAGGACTGGCATCAGCGCTACCTTCAGCAAACAGCAGTAACATGCAGTAACACTTGGGCGGGCCAAGCACCGGAAATTGGCCACCTCCTCTGTGTCTCCTACCCCCTTTCCAATCCATCACCTGTATTTATTCCTGCTATAATTTAAACACCTGTCTAGATGGAATGCATGCAATGTGTCCTCAGCCCACACATTCAGATATTTGCTCACCTGCCCTATTCGGAAGGCTGCCTCTAAAATAAATACTGTTTGGTACTAAAAGAAAAAATTGCGCTGAGGTCACCACGGCACTGGACACAAGGCCGGGGATGGGAGTAGAACATCTGGATTGACTGCTGTACAGAGTGGGAGCTGAGAGAGAGGGAAGGGCAGGAGGGAAACATCTGTCAGGCAGGCCCCAAGGCTCAGAGAGAGGTAGGATCTGGTGGCCAGATTTCCCACAGGCAATTACTCACTTAGCTAACCAGCCAGAGGAAAGCAGAGATGGAGGCATAGGTGACGAGTTGGTGGTTTTTAGGTGGAAATCGTTTTTTCATAATGGCAGTATAGTACGTAGTCTTGGACCTCTCTGGTTTGTTTTGAAATGCTTCATGTGTTTGCATCCTTAGCATACTTTTAAACAACACCAAGAAATAGTGAAACCTGCATGGCCCTGCTGGACTTGGAAGGAATTATTCTCTCTTCCCCCCTATCCCCTTGTGATGTCTCCCTCCATTCAAGGCATTTCTGCCGTCTGTTGGAGGGTCCCTTAGCTTTGTGGCGGACAGGGAGCAGTGCCTGTTCCCCTTCCTTGTTCCTGCCTTTGGTTTTCAAACGCACAAGGCAAGCCGACTGCCCGTGCTCTTGTTAACTGGAAGTTGTAATTCGCTGGGGCGAGACTGGGTCTGTACTTGAACAATGCCCAGGGGTGCAGATGCTGCTGGTCCACAGACGGAAACTGGAAGGAGACGGCTCAGTGGTACAAATGCTGGCACTGTGGTTGGAGTCACAGGATTGGGAGGCTTTGCCCCAGGAAGTCTGAAAGTTGAATTTAAAGGCCACCCTTAGCAATTATTTTCTTTCTCAACCTCAGTTTCTCCATCTGTCTTTAAGAGTAAATAGTTCACATGTAGTGTGCTGAGCACAAGACCTACAAAGAGCTATTTATTAAATTCAGCCATTGTTAGGTTCCTCTGATTTCATTGTCATTGCTGCTAAAATGGTATCCGTGGTGGGACACCTCAGTGTGCTAATGCAGGGGCCCGTGGTGGGACACCTCAGTGTGCTAATGCAGGGGCCCATGGCTCCCCTGAGACTGCTGTGCTAACTTTGTTCATAAGGATGTGAGTATTGGGGCTGGAGAGATGGCTCAGCGGTCAAGAGCACTGGTTGCTGTTGCAGAGGACTTGAGTTCAATTCCCAGCACCCACATGGTGGCTCACAACCATCTGTAACTCCAGTTCCAGGCGAGCCAACACCTCCCTCTCATTTCTATGGGCACATGGTACACGTACATACATGCAGGCAAAACATTCAAACCCATAAAATAAAATAAGTCTTTTAAAAAAGATGTGAATATTTGTTATCAATTAAATTTATTTTAAATTTTTATAATGGGTGTTCATGTTTTGCCTTCCTGTATGTCAGAGGCCAGAAGAGGGCTTTGGAGCCCTTGGAACTGAAGTTACAGACTGTTGTGAGCTGCCTTGTGGGTGCTGGGAATCGAACCCCGGTCCTCTGGAAGAGCAGTCAGTTCTCTTAACTGCTAAACCATCTCCCTTAGCATGGGCGTGTTCTTTGGACCACAGTTTCTATAATTAAAAGTGACTTTTAAATTGTTCTGTCTATCTTCTAGACCCATTTGTGGCCAATGCCACGAATCTAAGAATTGGAAGTTCGGGTTTAGTAACATGCATTCTAGTTAGTGACAGTTCAGGGAAGCTGGCTGGCCCAATGCCTGTGACCTCTACTGTAACAGAATGACAAGTATTACTGTATTCTTGTGCACCTTAGCTAAGGCTGTCCTTTGAAGAAGTTCTTCTGCCCATTATGGAAAAGGTTAAGAGGCTAGGACAAGACCAGGATAATTTGTATATAGTAACTTACCCATTATACATATTTATCTAGAGATGGTCAAGGCTATAGGGAAGTGCCGTCCAGTAATTAGCCACTAGCTAGTTGCATTTTAAAATTAATGTTTAGGGCCAGACGGTGGTGGTGCATGCCTTTAATCCCAGCACTCGGGAGGAAGAGGCAGGCAGATAGGTTCAAGGCCAGCCTGGTCTACAGAGCAAGTTCCAGGACAGGCTCCAAAGCTACACAGAGAAACTCTGTCTCGAAAAACCAAAATTAAATTAAATTAAATTAAAATTAATGTTTAAAATCAAGTTTCTCAGCCGCACCAGCCACATTTCAAGTACACGAGAGCCATACGTGGCTAGTGCCTGTTCCGCTGACAGTGCAGATTGGCAGTTCATCAGCTGGAAGCGTTCTGGTAGATATTTGTTCTTTAGAGCAGTGCTGGAAAGTAAGAATGACCCAAGGTTGTCCCTGTCTCTTGTTTAACAATGTATCAAATCATTCCGCTATCGTGTGATTAAGATGCCAACTCTGTGGCTATACAAAAATAATGGTTTAAATAAAAGATCCGTTCATTCCTTCACTCTTTTTGGTTATTGGTGATGTAAGTCCTTGCAAGACCGATCTCCGAGGCAAGGGGTGGGAACAGTAGCTGTGGTGTGTGTTGAGTGACTTCTAGACAAAACGGGGGTGAGGATAGAATACTGAAAGTAAGGGCAAGGTCGTTACCATTTGGTGAAGATCGGTTTGTTTGGAAAAGAAGGTAAGAGCATTGAAAGTTTTCCTGTTGCGGGTATTCTCATGTAAGCACTAATCACTGCTATCTCTCTAAGTAAATAATCAGCGCCCTGCTTCTCTGTGGGCAGAGGTCACAATGGCTGCCAGTTCTTGGTTCACACACAAAATAAAGAGTGGGTCGTGAGTGAATCAACAACCCTCCCCCCCCCCCCCACACACACACACTGTTCAAAGCTGGCCGCACGTTCATGCCACCTTTCCCTCTGCTTGGAACGGGGTGAAACTGACTGAGCTGGTTTCCTCTCACTTTGATGCCCTCTGAGGAAGAGTGCAAGTGGGAAGAGGACTTGGAGCAGGAGGGGCTCTCACGGCTCTCTTGATGCTTGCCTCACCACCCTTCAGCCCTGGAGGGCCCCATTCTAAACGTTAAGAGTAAATAGGATTGTTTTCCCACATCCGAGGTAGAAAATGGGTTTCGAGACTCGAGCCCGAGTTCTGCGACTGTAGGCTTGGCTTTGGGGGAAGCGCTGTAGTGGCTCCCCGAGCCTCGGTGTTCTCCATCTGTGAAATGGAGTGTCTTCCTCTATGAGTAATAGGTAAAGTACACGTGAACTCATAGCATCCGAAGTGCCTGGCGCCGCCATGCAGGTGTTAAGCGGTGTTGTCCAGGAAAAGCATGCCACGTGCGCTTGGAGTCCAGCACACTTTTCTCCTTGACTTTGCCACGCATGTGCGGCTGCGTAGCTCCTTTAGACCTTTGTTTCCTCGTTGGTAAAATGGGGGTAAGAGCATCACTCGGGGTTGGATGAGATCTTGCAAGGATGGCAATACATAACACACAGAGTACTCAATAGGCAGGTGTTTGCTGTTGGGGTATAAACACTGGTGGTTGAATTAAGGGCTGCCAGGCCAGTGCATGGATTATCAGATATCAAACCCATCCCCTCCTCTCCATGCTTTATTCTCCAAACTCTGCCCTTGATGCTAAACATGGCAAAGTGTGCACCTTTTAATCTGTTTTTAGCCACTATAAACTGTTATTAAGTCCCCTTGATTATGGTTTGGTACAACTCTTTTTTTTTTTTTTTAAGTGTATGTGTCTGTGGATATATATCTACAGAGACCAGCAGAGAGTATTGGATTCTCTGGAACTGGAATTACGGATAGTTTTGGCCACCAGATGTCCTTGTTAAGAACCCAACCCTGGTCCTCTAGAAGAGCAGCGAGTGCTCTTAACCACTGAACCATCTCTCCGCCAGGTTTTCAGTACAACTCTTACTTATCACAACGACATTTCTCACATTGTGATATTTTTACAGCCTACAAGATCATGTTAAATCAGTTTAAAACACCTGGTGTTTAACAGTGCAGACAGGCGTGGAGTCAATGGGTTAGGAATATATTCTGAAGTCCTGCTGGCGTCACTGTCACGGTCTCATAATATGGCCCTTGCTACCTGAAGGGTACACAAAAAAGTAGGACAGAGTGCTTCAAAAGGACTAGGGTACAGAGAAGAGGCACTCCCATGATTTTCAGCCATAACTCATGCGTTCTACAGTCACCATGTGCCTTTCCTCTGTCCCTGGCATCTGCCGACAGCAGAGCAGAGGTGCAAGTCAGGGTTAGCTCCTGAGGCCTCTTCTAAAGCATGGCCCACCCTGGAGAACAGAGCCGCAGTGCCCCCCACACCAGCCTTACAGTCGCCAGAGACTGCTCCCGACCTATGGAAAACAGCTTTCTGTCCAAGAAAAGTAGTTTGAGTCATTGGTGAGAAGACACTGGCCTGGGCTGTTTTCACTTAGGAACTTCTCTAGCTAGAGAGGAAACACTACACACCACACCGGTGCTAAAAATGACTCTTCTGTTTTCCTGATTTCAGATCTTTTTCAAATGTGAATTCTTTCATTTGTAAATGTCAAGGTTCTTTTGTCACTTCAAGTGTTTCATAGGCAAGCATTTCCCTTCAGCTTGCTTCTCCTGCCTGATGACCTAAGACCCTGTCTGGCAGCGTGTTCACAAAGCCCTGCACTCAGCACTGGCTTGCCCTCAGCATCTCTGCACACCCTGCCCTGAAATGCTTTCCTGGGCACCTCTCCCCTTCTCTCGTGTGCTGTCACTGCCCAGGCTTTACTCCGAGTACCTCACTGCTGCAGTGACTCTAACAACTCTGAAAAAATGCTGCGGCGGCTCATTAAATAATTTTAAAAATACAGAAGCACAAGAAAAAAAATATTGCCTTGCTGAAGTAGATGCTGTGTATTCTGGATTTTTCTTCCCAGCTTTTGAGAAGTTTGTCCACATGTCTATTTATGTTTGTTTGTTTCAGAGCTGAGGACCGAACCCAGGGCCTTACACTTGCTAGCCAAACGCCCTACCACTGAGCTAAATCCCCAGCCCTGTCTATTTATGTTTAAGGAGATTTACATTGTGATTTTTTTTTATTAGCATGATCTTTTTTCTTGAGTTTTCATCATCTTCCTAGAACAAGTGTTTCTGGAAAAAGTTAATGAATAAATAATATTAATATTCTCTTAAATGGATAAAGGAAAATGTAACTATCTTGTTAGCCATTTATACCCTCTCCTATTTTGAGGTTAAAAACAATGCTTGCTTTTAAGTACATGTTTTCTGTAGTGTATGGTATAAAGCAGGACTGTGGAACTCTGGTCCTTGAGCCCTATTTCTGCTGTTTATCCTGAGGCCTCAATGCAATCCACACTGTTTCCTTCTGTGCCAAATGACGATTAGGATCAGCACTATACTGATGACCAGACTCTGATTTTGCACGAGGTGTGTGTAATGTACTCATTTGCACAGATTGTATTTCTCACTGAATTCTAATAAACACTACCTGCTGTTCTAATGGGCACTGTGATTGTCACCTGCAGCATTCTTTGAATTGGGCTAGAAGCAAGCATCAGAGTGGACAGTAGTCTAGTGTACCTTAGTACTGTCACTAAGTTGATATCTAGACGAGTTCTCTGAACTCACAGTCACACGAGTAACACAAGTACTGTCTAATCTGCCCCCTTGCCATTATTGGGCACTTTTTTCTTTCTTTTTTAGTGATTTATTTATTTTTATTTTTATGTGCATTTGTATTTTGCCTGTATGCATGACTGTGTGGAGGTGCCAGATCTCCTGGAGCTTACAGGCAATGGTGAGCCACCATGTGGGTGCTGAGATTTGAACACAGGTCCTCTGGAAGAGCAGCCAGTGCTCCTAACCGCTGAGCCATCTCTCCAGCCCCTAGAACTTCCCTATATAGCAATGTGACAGTTCTGTCTTACAACTTGCATCTCTTTGCAGTTTATATATTTAAAAAATAATTTTCACTTACAAGTGGAAACTAGTTCAAAGTGTTAAATTGGCTGGTCACATTCCATGTTTGTAAATTATTTGTGAATTAATACTCATTTTAATGGACTGCCCAGGTTTTTCTTTCTAAATGATTGAGTTCTTTGTATACTTCTTACTACTATTATATTCTACAACTAAAGCTTGTTAAGCATTTAGAACTTCCAGATGAGGAAAGGCTGTGTGCTTTGAACATTGCCTGGCTCACCCCAATGCCATCCAGAGAGCAGGGGCAGAATGTGCGCTTGCTAGAGCTCACAGACGCTGCCAGTTCCCCACCTCGGCTCCCTGTGCACAGAAGCCAGTCTGTGCTCTGTGCCTTTGTCGCAGCCACTGCTTGCGGCCCAGATGAGTCAGTCTCTCAGACTGTGATTGCTCCCATATGTGTTTCATGATACTTTTCTAAAGCACTGTAAAATCCAGTTATTTCCATCCCCTCATTTCTAGGTGGCAAACCTGAATTTGGCCAGTGGTGTCATAAACAGAAGCAGTGCTTCAACCCCACCTACCCTCCGACCTGTCATCAGTCCTAGTGGCCCGACGTGGTCTATACAGTCAGACCTCCACACTCCTGAGAACCACTCCAGCCCTCCTGGAAGCAGGTGAGTGAAGGGCCCAGGGCTAGCATTTGAGTTACACGGGACTGGCCTGCCTGCGACTGTGTCCCAAGTGTGATGGTGCCACAGAGAGCTCTGAATGGAGTCTGGTGAGCAGATGCCTTTTCTTTGCCTGTCCACATCCTCTAGCACTTAACCAAAAGGCCTACTTTAATTTGTAAGGTTGTTTTCAAGAGTACTAAATGAAAAGGGAGTTCCTGACAGTTAGGAAAATTGCTCTGTTTATTCTCCCTTCTTTCGGACATTCTTAGGTCTGAATTTTGTCACTTTGTGCTTGCCCCAGGCGTCTTTGTTTACACCTCATACAACATTGTGCTTCCGGTGCTTTGGACTCTGCGTTGGAAGGGCATTGTCTCTTATGTTTTCAAAAGCCAGGTTACATAATTAAGTGCCAGCCGTAATTGAAGTTACGTAATTAAGCTTCCTCCGATATTGATGACTTGAGGGGTGGGAAGGTATTTCCTTCATGTAGTTGAAAAGAAGTGGTAGGGGATAAAATCCAAATGATTCTAGACATAAAGCAAGTTCTAAATTAAAAAGAAAGCACTGTATAATAATCTCTTTCTATATTTTAACAATCCCTTTATGAAAAAAGATATAATAAGAATTAGATTCTCAAATACAAAATACCTGGTTCTCAGTCTTCAAGTGTGGCAGTGTCGTAAAAGACAAAGAAAGGATCTTGCTATGAAACCCTCAACCTGACATAGAAAATGCTTGAGTGAAGCATGATCCTAATTAGTTTTATCCATTAAAACCAGGAGTCAGATATTGGGGCAATAACCTGAAAGATCAGAGAAGCAGAGCAGCAGCCACTAGAGACTTCTTACCTCTACAAATCCTCAGAATGAATAGGGGGTGGGATCCTGTCCCCACCTGCCTTATATTCCTGCCTCCACCTCCCAGTTGTGCTGGGATTAAAGGCATGAGCCTCCCAAGTGCTGGGATTAAAGGTGTGAGCTTCCCAAGTGCTAGGATTAAAGGTGTGTGCCACTACCACCTGGCCCCTAGGGTTAACTAGTGGCTGGCTCTGCCCTCTGATCTCCGTGCAAGCTTTGTCAGAACACAAACAAAATATCACATAATTCCCCCTTTTTACCTAACATAGAAAAACTATATACGATAAATATAATAACTATATACAAATGTATCACACAATAATTACATTAACAATGCCTAGTCCATTAGCATTTGAAAAATTCAGAGAAAATACTACATTATCTAATCTTGGTAAGTCAAAAGTGTTGTACCTAATTCACTTTCTATCCTAACTTGCATTACCAAAACTATCTTTCAATGTCTTTCAACCTTATACACTTTACACCTCTTTTGTGAGTGTCTTTTCTGAATTTGTTAAAAGGGAAAACTATAACTATAAAGTCTTCAACTCCATCAGAGACCTGAGAAGAATATAATATTACATGAATAAACAGGAAGTGCAAAGCAAACAATTTCCAAAACTAAGAAATGACAGAAATAGCTGCAGCCACCCAAGGTTCCTGTGCAATGTTGGGGCATCCATTTTCAGTCCACAGGCCTAAAATATATGATAGACCTATCTGTGAAACAGGATTTTTGAAGGACTATCCCACCTTGCTTCGTCAAAATTCTGCAGTCACTTTTCTGTTCTGCTTGTCCAATTTGGACAGCATGTTGTCAGCAATTGAGGCAAGGACACTTTCTTGCCCATGGCTAACTTTTGCCACAGAGAAAGTAAACTCCATATGGAGTTTCTTCAATGCCTATCATCTTCTTTGAAGTAAATTGGTACTGCCAGAGCAGACATATCTCATTGTCAAAAAGGTGGGGGGTGAATGAAAAAACTTATGTTATTAAAACATTTTAAATGTCATATTCTGTAGATCTCTGAAGTGTCTGATGAACACCTGACTATCTAAAATATATCTGTTTGACCTTGAAAACATACCTAACATGACCATAAGTTTGATTGTAATAGGTGACTAAATACTAACTTTCATTTCTTTATTATCTTAAATAGTTTGTAATAATAACTTTCAAGGACTAGAAATTCATATTACATTGTTAGATGAACTGTTTAGGTACAATACCTTGAACAAGAGTAGAAATGTATATATAGTATGTTCTAACAAAAATAACCTTAAATTTGTATCAATATACAAAAATCCATATCAATGTAAAATATTTAAAACTAGTAGTTGCTTTTTTGGTTCAAAAGTAGATTCAATAATCTACCTTTTTATCCTATCATTTCTCTAACATATATGCAGTATAACAAAAAGAACCTCAAATTTCTATCAATATACAAAACTCCAAGCTGATGTAAATTATTTAAAGCTAGAAGTTACTTTTTTTGGTCTAAAAGTAGATTCAATAATCTTTTTATCCTATGTCTATATCCTCACTTTTTCTTTTTAGAACAAGATCCCTGATTTTAATCTCCTTTGTTCAGCTTTTTTCTTGACCATTACCAATAACAATTTGTAACCAACTCCCTAAACAATGTCAAATATCCATAACCCACTGAACAACCAAAAACCAACCAGCCCACCTCTTGGGAATATGGGCGTCATGTTCTTAAAATTACTTCCTGCTGTCTGGGGTTTACGGCATCTTTAGAAGACCCTGAAAAAAAAAATTGGGATAATTGTCAAGTTCTGGGAGAGCTAGCTGTATCATTTCTTGTCCAGTCTCTGTGTAATGGGAAAGTGCAGGTCTTGTCCCAAGTCCTGGCTAGAGTATTCTGTGAAGCTGGATCATCTCAGCCAGCCACCTTGAAATTATCCTGAGCTGTTTGTAGTCCAAAGCCCATCTTTGGGTGGTGTTTGTCAGCTTAGTGGTATTACCATAATCCAAGTGGAATCATTGTTGTGGGTCACCATCGTCTTTATGGAGACTTCAGAGATGACTGTTGGGAAATTTTATCGTTCACTGTAGAAAACTTAAAGATCATTAATATCAAAACAGAGAGTTTAAATTTTAGGATAGAACTATACCTAAAGAAAAGTTTTAAAGAGTCAGTATGAATTTGAGGGGTAAGAGATTTGTGACAATAATAGTTCCTCGATTTTGGTTTTCTTTTGTCCCATACCAGGTGGCTCTTCTAATATGAAACAGAGACTCTGAATTTTCTTTTAACAATATGCTTGGGTTTAGAGGAGAGACCCACACTCCCAACTCCAAAGCCAGCTTTAATTTTTAATTGAACTGGAACTATAAAAAAACCAGCAGAAACAAACATTTAGCTGGATGGTGGTGGCACACACCTTTAATCCCAGCACTTGGGAGGCAGAGCCAGGCAGATCTCTGTGAGTTCAAGGCCAGTGTGGTCTACAGAGTGAGATCCAGAACAGGCACCAAAATGACATAGAGAAACCCTGTCTTGGGAAAAAAAAAAAAGAACAAACATTTAGGAAGATTTATGAAATTTTATCCTGTTGGAAATGTGATATATCAATAGGCCAATTTGTTCTTTTTCTTGGGACATTTTCTCTGGATGATTCATCCTTTTTCTTCAGATGTCTCATTTGTCCAGTGGTCTTCAGATTCCTTAGCCTTCATTCTCCTGGAATGACAAAAACAAAACCGTGCCCGAACCCACTTTGGGGCGGGTCCCTTTTGGCAAGTTATATCTGATCAAATGAAAAGCATTTGTTAGTCTTACAAGTTAGTTTAGATTGAATAGTCATGCTGGTTGATGACCTATCACCTTTTCTAATCAAGAGCTCTCTCTTGTTCAAATCTAATATTTATCAATTTTGATAGTATCCATAGCTTTTCTTCTCCTGTGGAAACAAAAACAAAACTTCTTCCCCAACATAACACATATCCTGGTATCTATTCTGAGGTCAGCACATCTTTAAAGTATACAGGCTGATTTAATTCAGTAGTTTTTTTCTATTATCCAATGTCTCTCTGCAGCTGTTGTTCCTTTCTCATTAGCATTTGGAAAATTTAAAGTTAATAAAGCTGTATGCAATCTATCTCTGGGGGTCTTTATTACCCTTTTCTGTTTATTAAGCACATCCTTTAGAGTTCAATTAGATCTTTCTGTAACTGTTTGTCCTATAGGATTGTATCATATACCTGTAATATGCTTTAAGTTGTAACACAAAACTGTTTCATTTTACTAGACACATATGCTGGAACATTGTCAGTATTATTTTGTATAGGTATTTCCATGATGACCATGACTTCTAATAGATGTGTAATTACAGAATCAGCCTTTTCAGAACTCAAAGCAGTTGCCCATTGAAATCCTGACTATGTATCTATGGTATGGTGTACATATTTTAATTTTCCAAATTCTGCAAAATGAAACACATACATTTGCCAAATTTCATTTCCTTGAGTGCCCTTTGGGTTACTTCCTGCAGCTAGTGGAGTTTGATTATACAAGGAACAAGTAGGACATTTTCTTATAATTTCCTTGGCTTGTTGCCAAGTGATGGAAAAATCTTTTTTCAAACTCTTGGCTATTGACATGATATGTTTTATGAAATTATGAGGCACCTAGCACATTTTCTACCAAAAGTTGATCAATTTCATCATTACCTTGTGCTAAAGGGCCTGGCAGACCATATGGGCTCTGATATGTGTTATATATATGAGCTGATTCCTATTCCTGACTAGTTCCTATAATCATAGAAATAACGAAGTTAATTCTGCTTCATCAGAAATAAGTTCAGTGGTTTCTAGGTGTAAAACAACTCGTTCTACATATTGAGAGTCAGTAACAATATTAAGAGGTTCTGTAAAATCCATTAATACCATGAGAATAGCACATAATTCTGACTTTTGGACAGAATCATAAGGACTTTGAGCCACTTTACTTAAATTTCCTGACTTATAACTTTCCTGATTTGTTTTCATCAGTATAGAATGCAGGGGCTCCAGAAATTGGTGTTCCTTGTACAGTGATGAAGGATCCAGTTAGTTCTCTTTATAAACTGAATTCTCTTGCTTTTGGGATATTTGTTGTTAATCTCTCCAAAAAAATTACTGCAAGCTCTTTGCCAATATTCATTTTCTGCCCATAAAGAGGAAATTTCCACATTAGTAAAAGGTACGACAATTCAATATCTGCTGGGTCTATTCCTGTCGATTGATGAAGTCTTTTTTTGTTTTGTTTTGTTTTTGATTTTTTTGAGACAAGATTTCTCTCTGTGTAGCTTGGAACCTGTCCTGGAACTCGCTCTGTAGACCAGGCTGGCCTTGAACTCACAGAAATCCGCCTGCCTCTGCCTCCCTGAGTGCTGGGATTAAAGGTGTGCGCCACCACTACCTGGGTCAGATGAAGTCTTAATTTTCCTTTTAGAATCAACTCAGAAACCTTTCCCACATATGTCTTTAATTTTTTACTCTGTGTGGTACAAATATCCATTCTAAGACAATATCTTCCCTCTGCATTAAAATCCCTGTAGGGAAATGTATAGAGGGTAAAATAACCAGAATGCAATCAAGCTCCAGATCCAAATGATCCATATATGCATCCTGTAATTTCGTTTCCACCGAAGCCAGCTTCGCTGATAATTCTCTGGGACTATTTAAATCCTTGTCACATATTTAAGGTTTGAAACAAATAACTCAATTCTTGAGTTGTTACTCTTATAATGGGCCATAGATGGGCAATGTCTCCCAACAATTTTTGAAAGTCATTAAGAGTCCACAGTTGATCTCCTGATTTGTACCTTTTGGAGTTGTTTTTGTTTGTTTGTTTTGTTTTTGTTTTTTAGACCTATTTTGTATCCTAAGTAATTAATAAAAGAATCTCCCTCTTTGTATTTTTTCAGGAGCAATTTGTAATTCTCAGCAAGGCAAAACTTTCTTTAGTTCTTTGAACATTTTGTGTAAAGTATCTACATTCGAATCAGCTAGTAAGATGTCTTCCATATACTGGTAAATTATAGATTGAAGAAACTGTACAGGAATCATTTCCAAAAGCTGTCATATAAAATATTGGTATAGGATGGGACTGTTTAACATCCCTTATGGGAGAACCTGCTATTGATATCTCTTAACAGGCTGAGAATTATTATTAGTAAGCACCATGAAGGCAAAGTTTTGTCTATCCTTTTCTTGTAAAGGTATAGTGAAGAAACAGTCTTTTAAATCAATAACTATAATAGACCATCCTTTAGGTACTAGAGAAGGTAAGGGAATTATATTTAGCCCATTGACTGAATCGTTTTATTAACAGCCCTTAGAACCATTACCATTCTCCATTTTCCAGATTTCTTTTTAATAACAAATATAGGAGAATTCCAAGGACTGGTCGATTCCTCATTTTTTGAGCATTTAGCTGCTCCTGTACCAGCTGTTCTAAGGTCTGTAATTTTTCTGATGTCAAAGGCCATTGTTCCACCCAGACAGGTTTGTCAGTTAACCGTTTTAAAGGTGGGGTTGTTGGTATTTTGAAAGATCAGCAGTTGTTGTGCCCTGTTTTTGTACAGCTTGAATGGTCAGTAACTGTTCTTTATAATACCTTTTAATATTTTTCCCAGGAACATATGTTAGTTTATTGTTTGTTTCTGAGATTGGAAGAATGTTAATCTGGGTATTCCATTGCTATAACAAATCACGTTCCCATATATTCATTGCTATATTAGCCACATATGGCTTTAATTTTCCTCCATGTCCTTCTGGCCCTATAAATTTGATCCATCTTGCACTTTGTTTTACCTGAGAAAAAGTTCCAATCCCTAAAAGCTGAACATTTACCTCCTGAAGAGGGCAATTTGGATGTCAAGATTCTGGGGCAGTTATTGTTACATCTGCCCCTGTGTATAAAAGACCTTCAATTACAATGTCATTCATTCACCTTTAACTTTGATCTTTGATCATTTATAGAAGTTTGCCAAAATATTTGCTTTATGGTTTCTCCTAAAATTTTTGTTTTATCTCCTAAAGCTGTTCTATCATCCAGAGTAGTTTAGGTTTTTACAATAAGCATTAGGTCCTTTAATTGCTCTGGGGCGGAGTTCCCCCATGGTGACAGGGAATGACTAAACCAAATTTGACATGGGGGCCTGTGAGAGGTTCCCCAAGGTGTTTCCCAACAGTAGAGGGTTACCTTGTCTGTCCTTTTTTCATCTACATTCATAATGTCTGCCTTTGCCACACCTACTGTGTACTCCAGAAGGGAGGGAGTCTTCTGTTTGGATTATTCTTAGGAAAAAAAAATCATTATTTTTAGGAACACCCTGTCTACAATCCCTTTTTAGGTGACCTTGTTTGCCACAATTAAGACACCCGGTATTTTGATTTTTCTTCAAGCCTCTGGAAATCACCTCTCCTATCCAAGCATTATCATGGTTATGAGATTCAATACTGACTGTATCTCAGATGCTTTCCTCTATGGGTGCTGATCTTGTATTTAAAAACCTAATTACCCTTTTGCATTGTGAATTAGCATTTCCAAAAGCCAAAGGCTCAATTATTATTTGTCTAGTTTCTGAATTTAGTATCATTCTATTTACATCTGAGATCAATCTTTAAAAAAAAAATCAGTGAAAGTTTCTTTTGGGCCCTGTTTAACTTTAGTAAATGACTCAGTTCTCTTTCTGACGTCTTTAGTTCTGTCTCAAGCATTCAGATCTGTTATACGGCATAGACCTAGGGTGTGGTCATCATATAGAGACTGTCTTTGTACATCAACATAATTGCCCTCTCCAAGAAGTTGGTCTTGGGAGATTTCAATACTTCTAGCCCTACTTCATTGTTTAGTGGTCCTAGCCTCATCATTCCATTAGGTCCTCCATTGTAATTGGGGACCAGACTCCAATATTGCCATAATCAAGTCTCTCCAGTCTTGTGGGGCAATTGTTACTAATTGACCATGAATTTAACATCTGTTTCACAAAAGGTAAATGCTTAACATATGAGACTATCACTTCCTTAAATCTCCTCAAATCTAACATTTCCACAGGAATCCAGTCAGCTCTTACACAGCCTTGGGGATATTTGTTATTTTCAAGTTGTTCCTGTAAGGTGACTGGGTAAATTAAGGTTGGTTGTTTGAAAACCTTGGGCTGTTCCTCTCTTAATTTTTTAATGAGGTTCGTTCTCCTCTAAATTCCTCTGTCTGGGTTTCACTATGATCTGTTTATATAAGTTTTTCTAAGGCCTGTTCTTGGCACTCATATCAACCAACTTTTTTAGAGATAAATCAAGAATTATCAAACCTTAATAAGAATTACCAAAATGATAATTAACATTATGTCAATCCCAGTTGATTATCCCTTCATTTAATTGTTCCATTTTTAAACCATGCATTGTGTAATCATACAGAGATCTAACTGCCTCCATTGTAGTAGTGTTTCCCATTTTCTAATGTGGAAAATAATTCTCTTTTTTTAAACTAATTCCTCCTTTTGATAATTCCCAATTATCTCTCCAAGTCTTCTGATGATGACGGTGAAGATGACGGTGAAGTGTGAGGCTGACTGCTACTGTGTAGAATGGTAGACACCCGAGCAGGTGTCAAGGCAGCTACCTAGTGTGGCAACAGCCCTAGGAGGGGTCTGAGGAAAGCCCACAACCCACTGGGAGAGGGAGCTGTCTGTCTGAAGAACACACACAGGGAATCATGGGGAAGAAGCATGAGTGGCAGGAGCTGCCTGAAGACAGAGCTGGCCCATGGTGAGGGGCTAACTCTGGCAAGTGCCAATGGAGTTTGCTGCAGGGAGGCTTCAACAGAAAAATCCCAAACTCGCTCAGAGGACTTTGGGAAAAAAGAAAGGAAAACCTAGCTGGCAAGGCAGTGACTCTGGCGGGAGCCCCGAGTGCAGCTCCAGCATGTGCTGGTGGCTGCAAAGCCACAGGCAAGTGGCTTTTTCATGAATTCATGCCCCAAAAGTTGGATGCCAGATGAATTGTGATCCTAATTAGTCTTATCAGTTAAAACCAGGAGTCAGATATTAGGATAATAACCTGAAGATCAGAGAAGCAGAGTAGCAGCCATTGGAGACTTACCTCTACGAATCCTCAGACCAAATGTGGAGTGAGAGCCTGTCTCTACCTGCCTTCTATTCCTGTCTCCACCTCCCAATTGTGCTGAGATTAAAGGTGTGAGCCTCCCAAGTGCTGGGATCAAAGGTGTGAGCCTCCCAAGTGCTGGGATCAAAGGTGTGAGCCTCCCAAGTGCTGGGATCAAAGGTGTGAGCCTCCCAAGTGCTGGGATCAAAGGTGTGAGCCTCCCAAGTGCTGGGATTAAAGGTATGTGCCACCACCACCTGGCCTCTGTGGTTAACTAGTAACTAGCTCTGCCCTGTGATCTCCAGGCAAGCTTTATTTGTCAGAGCACTAACAAAATATCATACAACACTTGGGGGTGTGCCAGGCTCACCAACCCGACCACCTGGTGTTAACCCATAGAACCCACTGTGGAAGGAGAGCCATTCCAGGATGTTGTCTCTGACCTCAGCATGGATGCCACGGCATGTACACACACCAACACACAGAGTAATAATTATTAATGTTTTGTTATTTTGTTTTGTGTTTTCTCCATTTTACTGCTTTTTTTATACAATATATTTTGATCATATTCTTTCCTCTCCCTCTACTCCTCCCAGATCCTCCCCACCTCCCTAACCATCCAACTTCAAGTTGTTTTGTTTTGATTTTGAGAGAAGGTCTATGTAGCCCTGCCTGGCCTAGAACTCACTGAGATTTACCTGAGTGCTGGGATTAAAAGGGTGCCGCACCATCACTCCTATCTAATAATTTTTTAAAAAGAACAATATTGGGATGACAAACTGTGATATAGATGATGTATTTTCTAGCACTGTTTGAACTACTGTTGTCTATATGAAATTTCCTGACCGAGAGAGTGATCTACTCCATCTTGCTGTAGTGGTTATTGAGTATGGATTCAGCAGCATCAGTCCCTCAGTCAGATGAGCAATGAAGAATCGTGGTTGTTAGAGTGAGTGAAGCATTCTGACCACGGGGATCCTCTTCCCTTGGCATGAAGCTGTCAGGCGTCGCAGTGACTTGTTTGCCCCCCCAACACTCCCCCCACCCCCAACGCCAGTGGTTCCTGCTGCTGCCTCTTCTGTGCTGCTTTGCTGGAAGCTTGAGAAGGAAGACCGAAGACCTGGGGAGGGAGGAAGTACCTAACTGTTGAAGTTTCTACTCGTGTCAGAATTAGTATTTAAGGAGCTGATTCGGGAACCAGAAACCACGTCCAGGAAGTGACATAAACATAAACATATTACATCATGCTCTGGAATGGTGTCTCCTATTCCCATAGTCATTGTGGTTGGGATCGAAAGACCATCTCAGTTGAGGACTAGAAGAGTTGGAGACAAACAGGGCTGCAGCACTTTTGAGACAGGGCGCCCTCCACACAATCCTCTCCACAGGGAGGTCTATTGTCTGATTTATAATCTACAGAATAACCACATTACTGAAACAAGTCATAAAAGAAGCTCTGCTCATACCGAGAGCTTTATTCACCTTACAAATGTTTGCAAGTATCCTGTTTTCCTGACACGACAGAGCCATTCCTGTAGAATGCATGTTTGCTACAATCTCTGCTATTGTAACTGGGTGACAGTGACCGGCACTTTCCATACTGTAAACAAGATGTCAGAGTACACATTTGGAGTAGTGGAACTTTTTGCAATTTGCATATTTGGGGGAGGGGCTTTAATGAAAATTCTGGCTGGCTGTAGAGCTTTCTCTTGGCAACACCTGTTAGAAATAAGAGGCGAGGTGGTGGGATGTGTCAGAGTCACAGCCAAGACCTAGTTTCCTTTGACTTTCCCAGCCAGCCTGGGAGCCCTGCAGTGACCTGGCGTCCTCTCTCTGCCTCAGTGCCTCTGCAGCCAGAATGCAGTCTCCATGAAGTCCCCTCAGCTTTCCATTCTGACTTAATTGTCTACATCAGCTCTACTTGCTTTTCTTTAAGCATAAAGGCCAGTTGCCAGGTTCCAGTGAAGTCCAGGGAGCCCTGGGATGGCCTGTGTGGCTCCTTGGTAACCTCTGGTTGCTAGGACAGCTGGGGGCTCAACTTGGGCATTCCAGTTCCACATGGAATTCCGGGAGCAGCCACCCAAGAGCAGTGTGTGCTAAGTGAATTCTGAGGTCCCAGCCAGAGGCATTCTACACAGCCCTGAGTCCTGATTTCTATTTTCACATGGTAAGTCACTGTGAAGTGGGTATTTTTGGCCATTGACTTAGTCTCTTGTTCCTTCTTTGTAGTAAGAAGTGACTAAGCTTAATGAATATGGGATTCGTAGCTTAGAGATGTGAGGTTTATTACTGGTTTTGACACTAAGTGACCCTAAGCTATTCGTTTAATCTTTTTATAGGGTAAACATACTTACATATAAACTGGTCTGTTTTGAGAGCTTTTGGCTTGCCTTTGATCTCCTTGGAAGTGGGGGCTAAGTAAATAAAAGGTACTCTCACTAGTTTCTGTGATAGTAGCAGTCGATTCCAGGCTGATACAGCCTGCTAATTCAGTAAAGGCGGCTGCCCAGCAGAGCTAAGATGTAAAGAGACTCCCCGAGCTGGCTGCTCTTTCATCAGCTTGCCGGAGAATGTGGAGACTTGGTAGCCACAGGAATGAAGAAACGGTGACTCACGAGAACTCACAGATAGTGTTACTCTTCACTGCCCCGTGTTCCCATTGTTCTCCTTTTTATGGATCACACAAGTTTTCACCAGACAACCTTATTCTTCCCTCGCCGTTGGAAACTGCTCCAAATGTAGCCTCAGGGCTGTCGTCTCCCATTGGGTCAGCGTGAGCTCAGCCCAGCGCCTCAAATCCCCTGGTTCCTTTGGTCTGTCTGGAGTCCCTCCTCAGGCTTTGTTGTGGGAGAGGAAGGCAAAGAGCCCACAACTTGCCCAGACAGTCTGAGACCTGGCCATGCGGCTTGCAGTTCCCTAGACACTCTGGAGTTGGACTTGGCCCGCCATTCCTCTGTTGTTACTTTTCAGAGGTAATAAGTGAGATTAATTGCAGGCCATTCTCCAGAAAAGAGACTTGTTAGGGCCAAATGCAGTCACATGTGTAGAAGCCTGAGGCATGCCTCAAGCAGGGTCAGTGTGAATTACCCAGCAGGACTCTGGGATGCAGGTACCACATTAGGCGTACCCAACAGGGACTCCCGGTTGCTGATATCACATGTCGATGACCTTTCTTTATGCCTTGTCTCTGGTCTCTAGATGTTGGTACCTGGCTGTTCTGACTTTTCCCTAGTTAGTGAACAAGGTTGGCTTTTCCATTATCTGTCTTCTGGGCACACTGAGAGCCGTTAGGGGCTGAGTCAGTATGCATGTCTCTCCTCTCCTCTCTGCTGCCAGCCTTCCATGGAGCTGGACCACATCACCAGGGAGAATTTCTAGGTGAGGAATACCTAATAGGTTTGGGGTGCAGTTGTCTTTGTGAGTCCTGGGGAGACCTGGAAGGGTTACTCTAAAGTCTTGGCTGCTGCTTGGAGTAATTTGGGAAGGACAGGGCCTCAGACAGCTTGGCAGGAACCTGAGGCCCTGTTTTTTCCAGACCAGCCCTTCCTTGTGGGTCGAGCTGTCAGGGAATCCCACGAATGTCTGGCTGCTGCCTCTTTGTGTGTTTTCCAGCATTTGTCATGGAATTATTTTTATCCACCTCTGGCTTTTTTGCTTGCACACACATCCCGGGGATTTGTCTGTTCCTCGATGTTGAAGGAAGGGGAGTTGACACAAGAGTAGAGCAGAGTTGATTCCGACTTCTGAGAGGTTGTGGGTCTGGGATGCTCAGCTTGGTCAGCCCAGACTCTCATGTCAGCATCTGTGTTTCTGAGCTGTGCAGTCTACCAGAGAATGGGAGTCCTGGCAATTCAAGACATTCTTTGTTACCCTGCCCCCTGTCCTCCTATTCAACAGCCAATCAGAAAGAGCCTGGTGTCCTGCTGTGTGTAACGTTTAGAGTAAGTTTTTCAGAGGTTCTGATTCCAGGTTGGCTAATATTTTTCTCCCTGTGTTTAAATGACTTCTCCCAAATGTTGTTGGAGAGTTGGGTCTCTGCCTTCACAGCTTTTCCTTCTCGGTCACTTGTCAGCAGCGTTTGGTTTGTTCATTTCTTTGCATGGTGTGGCCTGTGCATTTTCTGCATCAGGCATTTTGCTGCATGCTGGGGTGGAGCAGTCAGGAACCGAGAATAGCCCTGGATCTCCAGGCTGTATGGTCCGTGTTCTCAGTAGAGGGTTTGCCAATAGGTAGGGATTACAAGATAGGTGATCTGTGGTGTTTGATCCCCAAGAAGTTGCCATCTGATGCGAGAAGGGGCTGTAGCCACGTGAAGGGATTACGAGAGCAGTGCCAGGCGGCACATGGCGGGTACCTGCCCTTTATAGCACAGGCATTGGAAAGAGTGTGAAGAACAGGTTGGCCTTCAGTCCTCCCGCACACCAGTGTTTCAGCATAGCAGAACCTTGAAGTCAGCGCACCAACATGAGCCATCACAACAGGGCAAATGTGTGCACATAGAGATAGAATGTAGGAGTTCCAAAGGGCTGGGGCAAAAGGAGAGGGAGAGTCAATGTTTATTGGCTACAGAGTCTCAGTCTCACAAGATGAAAATGTTCTAGGATCTGTCGTAGAACAATGGGAATGTATTTAACACTCCTACTGTACACATAGAAATAGATGAGAAGTAGAAAATGGTGTGCTTTTTACTACAGTTGGAAAAACATGAAAAGTCTGTAATGATTTAAAAGAGAGCTCTGTGTTCCACAGAAGCTGGTCATGTCAACTTCATAGGAAATGGGCCTGAAATCCCTGCAGGGAAGGTATATGACAACAGAAAGGGAGAGCCTGAGCATCTGACAGACATGGATTTGCCCAAGTGAGTTTGTAACCTTGGACAAGTTACAGTTAGCTACAGCTGCCACCCCAACAACCCCCCCAACTTTTCTCTCTCTCTCTCTCTCTCTCTCTCTCTCTCTCTCTCTCTCTCTCTCTCTCTCTCTCTCTCTCTCTGTGTGTGTGTGTGTGTGTGTGTGTGTGTGTGTGTGTGTGTGTGTGTGTGAATGGAGATTGAACCTACGCTTTGTGCATGCTAGGCAAGCACTCTACTGCTGAGCTACATCTCCAGCCCTTTCTACTTTTTAAAAACGTGCATAATAATAGCTGTCTTGTTCCTTGTTAAAGATTCAGTGGATTTGTATGTGAAAGCAGCCAGCAGAGTATAATGCCTGGTTTCCATACAGGTCCTTGATAACTCTGAGTTCCTGAGAGAGAAGGGGGTGAGGAGATACAGACAGACAAACAGACACCAAGGATTGCCCAAGCTAAGATACTGCTACAGCACTCAGTCCTGCGCTGGTCTGGATAGTGCCAGCCACTGGCCTGTGCAGCACCTGAGCTGGATTACCCAGAGGCAGTCTTTCTGAGGATGGGAGCTCTCTGGGAAGGGTCAAGCAGAAGCTCTGCCTTCTCTGAACCCTGTTGAAGCACAGTGCCCTTCCTCTCTGCTATCTTCTGAATGTTGAAATTTCCGCTGCAGCTCAGTGTTCCAGCCAGCAAACACTCAGATTTTCCATCCATCCTGGGGGTCGAGCTTTGGGAGAGCCTTTCTCTGGAGGAGTTTGGAGCTTATAATTTTGTACTTCATCCTGTTATATAAACAACAATGTTTAGCCAAAGAGCACAGTCACAGAAAGAAACCGCGGGGGGAGGGGGAGGAGAAGGCTAACAAAACAACTCTTTCATGTTGGAGCTCTGCAGAAGTCATACTTCACTACTCACTCTCTTTCTTGCTTTCCCGTAAAACAAACTTCACCTGACCTTCATCCTCCCGAGAACTCCCACACTGACATCTCCCTGAGTCCCAGGCTTCCCCAGCATAGGACTAGGGAAGGTCTGCATATCTCCCAGAAGCTGCCCCCCTTCTGTGCCCCAGCACCATAACCTCTCTGGGGACAGGTAGCTACCCCAGGCAGCTCCAACCTGTCACAGCCTTCAGCTCCTCACTCACCAGGAGAGCAGTTGAGGGGACGTTGGTAAACACGAGAAATGTGTCCTGCACAGCTAGCTGAACATCCTGTCAGAGCAAAGGATATTTGGGAACTTGGGGCCTAGTCTCTGAAGGAAGAGAAGTGGATCCTTCTCATCCACAAGTCATAAATAAAACACAGATGGCTGTGTGTTGTCACTGTTGGTTTCTCCAGTTTGGGGTACCTTTACTTACCCAGAGGAGTGGAGATAAACTGCTTTCCAGTTTCACAGGAAACACGCACACGCATGCACACACACACACGCACACACACACACACACACACACACACACACACACGCACACACACATTGTTAGACACGTAATCCTAGCTCATGTAACTTCACTTTGTAATCTTTTAGCTGTCTGAAATCGATGCTTATTTTAGTTTTTAGAGTCATAATACAGTTTCATATGTGAAGCTGAATGAGACCAAGTAGAATTGGAAAATTACAGTTATCCCTCAGAATCATTAGGAGAAGTTAAAGCGCTCCTGCAGATAGCAGAGTCTCAGGTGCTGTGGTCCCTCAGATGACATGATATAGTGTGTGTATATAACTCACACATACCTGCCCACATGCTTTGTCCCAATAGTACTTGTAATACCTGGTAGTATGTATGTAGATAGCCATTGTATCATTATAGGGAATTATATGTCATCATGGAAAAATTTGTGTGCAGTACGGACTCAATTAAAAACTACTTTTGATCTGAAGTTGACTGAGCCTTGTAGATAGAGAAAGCCGATGGAACATTCAAGTCACTGCATTTATACCTCAGTCTAATTCCTCTTTTGCATTGTTATTACTACCCCACTGTTACCTTCTTATCCCTTCAAGTCAACTGCTTTGCCAGCCTTGAAAGAGCTTGGGAGGAACTAACAGCAGGGAGGGAACACTGTGTCTTTGCCTCTCATGTCTCTCGTCTCTCGAGAAACACTGCTGACCCATTTTGAGTCCTTATCCAGCACTGGTTTAACACGTCTGGAAGGAAGGCCAGGCGGCTTTCCTGACCCTTCGCTGAGGCGCTCCTCTGCCCTCTGCCCTTCCTTCTGCTGAAGACCATGGGCATGCATGCTCCTGAGCAAGAGCAGCTAAGTCTTCAGCACTGGAAACGACAAAGAGGCTTAAAGGAAAAGCTCCTTGCACCCATGTTTACGGAATGTAACCAGTAGAGCCATACCACCTGAAGACATGCAGGCCTTCCATCCTGCTGGCTGCGTTGAGGAGCAGTTTGGAATAGATTCTTAGGAGCTCTCTCAGTTCCCTCCCTTCAAAGACAGACTCTGAAGCTGGGGCTCTGGAATCAGCATTTCCTGCTCCACATCCTCTCGACCGACCCTCCAGTAGTCAGTGGCTGTCACTGTGTGGTGTCCTACGGTACCAGGCTGGGGAAAGCAGCAGTCCCTGGTCATGATACTAAGACTTGTGGTCATGTTTGTGAAGTAAATGCCCTCAAATTGCTTATGAACCATTGAAGAAGCTAGACTTTAGCAAGTTACTTAAATATGGAGTCTGCATTCCTTAGGAGATACATGCAAAGCTTGTGGTGGACGAGAGGCAGTATGGGAGAACTTTGGGTTTAAAGTTCACCACCCAGCATGCATGGTAAGTCACAGCAGAACAGTCCCAATTCGGCCATTTGTATGCTTCAGGGGAAGCAAAGATGTCATTTACAACTTTCATCAGTTACTAGGTTAAGATGGTATTAATTGGCCTTCAAAGACAATAATCAACATGGCATTTAGCCTGGTTCTTTTCGCTGTCTTCCTGTGACAAGAGGGAAATATGGCTGCATCTCAATGCTGCGCTTGGATTGGAAGAATATAGGTGAGAAATCAGGCTTTCTGGCACAACCAGTTAGAATCCCTTGAATGTTATGACCAATTCATGATGTCTGGCAGGTGTTGAGCTATGTTCTTCTGTAGCCAAACTGCACCAAAGAAGGTGGACTGGGAAGCCCCACTGAGCTGCTGCTAGGAGACTCCATTCTCTTGAGGCTGCTTGAATCCAGCACTCGTGGTTGAAGTACAAGCGCCACAGACCTCTCTTACCTCCTTCCTCAGATACCTAGAACGTGGAAATACTTGTGGGGAATGGGGGGAAGCGAGACTGGTGATAAGTCGTGCTCCGTCTGGGAAAATGGTTTCATCTGATACTTGTGATAATAATGTGCCCTACCTCATTAACATGAAGTTACCTCCTAATTACCAGAGCTGGTTTAGGCCCCGAAGGATGTGCTGGACAAAGTCCCTGTCCTCGGGGAGGAAAATTAGTGGCACATCATTAATGCAAGTGCTGTAAAAGAGTGTGTGCCCTATTGATGAACAGCATTGTACTCATCGCGGGGAGAGCTCAGAGCAGTGTTCACACTGGCTAAGCCGGCCAGAACTTCATGGAAGGCTGGGAGCTGAATACAGAAGGGGAAGGGGAGTCGAGAGCCTAAGGGGTTTCTTTGGCACCTGACTGTGGCATCTATGAACCGGCCGACAACACGATTCACACTTCTGTTCTCTCAGCTAGAGTTGACACATTGGCAAGGTGGCCTAGGGTCACTCGTCTGTGTGTCTATTTGATTTTTTTTTTTAAATGATTAAAGGGGGGCACTTGGGGCCAGAGTGCTCCACAATACAGACAAGGTACTAGTGGATAGAAAGTAAGATTTCCATCCAGTTCAGGCTGTGACCGGCACACAGGTCAGTGAAGACCCAGGGCAAGTGGGAAAGATGTGCAGAGTGGGTATTGGTGAGAAGCTGTGAATGGGAACTAGTTTAGATAAGATACAGTGTTTCTACTTGAAATAATGTGTTAGTCAGAAAACGCATTGAAGCCTTGAGTGATAGGAACTGAAATCAAACTGGCTCTAGTAGAGATCTTTTTATTTCATACAACTAAAATGCCAAAAAGTTGAGAGTTTAGGAAATATAGTTAATCATTTATTCTGCTTTCCTCCAAGTTCATAGCGAAACAAGAAGTGAAATGGAGAAAGAGAGCAGAGCCTTACCAGTCATGAGGAGAACCGGACAGTGCTGGCCTGGCCTTCAGCGCTCAGGCCCGCCTCTCCAGTCTGTTTCTAGTCTGTTGTTTATTCTAAATATTCTAAAAGTGTTTAGTAACACCTTGTTAATTTGTGTAATTGAAACACATTTTCAGGGAACAAGGATCTACTACACCACAGTTCGAAAACAAACAGAAAAGCTGATGGGGGCCACATTCCCAAACCCTC
This sequence comes from Peromyscus californicus insignis, assembly GCF_007827085.1. Lineage (NCBI taxonomy): Eukaryota > Metazoa > Chordata > Mammalia > Rodentia > Cricetidae > Peromyscus > Peromyscus californicus. The sequence goes on along the minus strand of NW_026294447.1, from coordinate 69,354,998 downwards.
CCTGTGGCCCCCAGTCTGCCTTTCTGGTGTCGGTCCTGTTCACCTCTAGCCCCAGCACTACAGTGGAGCCAAGTAGGGCAGGCGAGGCACACGCCTTTAATCCCAGCCCTCGGGTGGAAGAGGCAGTCTGCTCTACGAAGCAGGTTCTAGGCCAGCCAGGGCTACACAGTGAGACCCTGTCTCAACAAACATATTAATAACATAATCAAGTAAAAATAGGCCAAGGATTTGAACTGCAGAGAAGGATAAATGGGTCAAGTGCACCCTTCCCTTGCAGAGGAGCTGGCTCCTTTCTTGGTAGCCACGTCAGGCAGCTCTCAGCTCCCCGTGACTCCACCTCTCAGGATCTGCTGCTGGCTGCTCAGCCACCTGGAGTCACCCGCACACACCTGCACTCAGGTACACACATACACATAGTTAACAATCAAATTATTGGGGGTTTGTTTAGTCTTGTTGTTCTTGTTGTTGTGTTGACAGGGTCTCACTGTGTAGACCAGGCTGGCCTGGAACTCACAGAAATCCACCCACGTCTGCCTCCCAAGTGCTGGGATCAAAGGTACACTACCATGCCTGGTGACAAAATAATCTGTTCTTTTTTATTTTAAAAAAAGCAGTTTTCGGCCGGGCGGTGGTGGTGCACGCCTTTAATCCTAGCACTCGGGAGGCAGAGGCAGGTGGATCTCTGTGAGTTCGAGGGGCTGCCAAGTGAGTTCCAGGAAAGGCGCAAAGCTACACAGAGAAACCCTGTCTCGAAAAAGAAAAAAAGAAAAGAAAAAAAAAAAAGCAGTTTTCATATATATTTTTTCATATATATAATTTTCAGATGTATTTAAAAATATTATTGAATAAAGGTTCCTGTAGTTATTTTTTAATTACATTTTACTTATTGTGAGTGTGCACACACATGCTGATGTGGAGGTCAGAGTTGTAGGCGTTCGTTCTTGCCTCCCCATCTGAGTCCCAGGGATCGCACTCAGGTCATCAGACTGGGCAGCACCGGCACCTTTCTGAGGCGAGCCCTCTCATCCGCCCACTTACTCTAGCTAATGACACCATATTGTGTACTTTGCCATTGCCAGGAGGAGATTAAATTATTCTCAAAGTATGTGAAGTAAGGCACATCTGGTGAGTTGTTCTAGACCAACTCACTGACCAACACCAGGCTGTAATGGTAAGACGACTCGCCTTCAATGAAATGACGACAGAAAGTAGAGGGAACTAATAACTTAAGAACTCGGAAGAGACGCGGGGGATAACGTGAAGAAGCAAAAAATATACTAGATTTAATTAGGTTTTGCTTCAAAATAACTGTATACTGCATATAATAATTCTCTCAATTGATGGAACTTGTATGTATTGCTGATACACAATGCAGACTTATTCTAGAACACAGACAGTTATTCTAGAACAAGGACACAGAGACATCTCACTCCAACTCCATGCAGCCTCCCTGCAGCTCTCCCTGACCTCCCAAGTGAGTCCCAGGAGGTTTCTCATCTCCCCCTTGTCCACTGGTCTCTTCTAAGACCACTGGAAGGAAGTTCCAACTTCCTCCTGAGGCACTGGGATGCACCAGCGAACGAGATGGCTTGCAGACTTGCAGCTCCTACAGGGCGGCCCTTGGAGCCTTTCCTGCGAGCCAAGTGGATGCTAGAGAATGGAACCTGCTCGTTGGTCCACTGAGCTTAGGAAACTCTCCCCCAGACCCCACATCCCAAGCTACTGGGTCCTGGTCTCCTTTTTATTGTGTATTTTGTTTGAGATGGGAGCGGCCTAGTACTCCCAATAATCCTCCTGCCTCAGTCTCCCTAGTCCCAGGATTACAGGTGTGAGCTACCACACCAGGCCCTTTAGTGCTTGTTTGTTTCCTTCTAGTCCTCCAAAGTCAGAAGTACCCTGTAAGAAGCGAGAGGTCCTCTCCAGTCTGAGGGTGGAGGCCGAGTGTGCAGGTGGGGCTGGGCAGGCCCCTTGCTCTCGTCGCCCTCTCCCATTCAGAACGGCCTGCAGGCATCGCAAAAGCCATTCCTAACAGATACTTGAGAGGGGCCTGCCGTCTGTGCTCACCCTTCATCCTAGTCTCGTCCAGGCGTTGACCAGAGGCTGTAGCATGTGCTGACTGTGTGCCTCTGATTCAGGTGCTGCTGCTGTTTCCTTTGTCCTCTGTTACGTAAGCTTCCTGGCCTCCCCTTTTTGAGTGACTAATGTAGAGGGGATGTATGCTGTCAGGTCACCACACCTCTGCTCTTTTTAGAAACTGTGTGTGTGTGTGTGTGTGTGTGTGTGTGTGTGTGTGTGTGTGTGTGTGACTGTCAGGTCCCGGAGAACTAGAGTTCTAGGCTCTTATACGGTGCCTGATGTGGATGCTGAGATCTAAACTTGAGTGCTCAGGGAAGTTGATGGATGCCTGAGGAGGTCAGCATTGCCCAGTGCGGCAGGCACAAGCTACGCTTGGGTACTTCATTCAAGGGCACTTAAAGTTCAAGGTCATCTGCCACTAACTGGCTAGTTCAAAGCTAACCTGGGCTACCTATCTCAAAAAAAAAAAAAATTACAGTTTAATTTCTTAGTCTCATTAGCCATAAGTCAAAGGTTAAACGTCACACGTAGCTTATGGTTTGTGTTTTGGGCAGCACAGACCCAGAAACTGTAATCCAGGTCCCAAACTAGTCAGTTTAGAAAGAGATGAAATTCTCAGAAAGGTATATTCTTGATTATCCTCTTGGGATCTTCTGTAGATTTAAGCCTCTCTTGTTCAGCTCTGGCAATTTACCGCAGATGCTGCTCTTGAACTCATTTGTGGTCCTGGGAGGGGTGAATTCTTAAAGCCTTGGAAGTCTCCAAAGGCCAGAGCTTCTGTGTTACTAGTCCCCAGCCAATCCGGAGCTGGGCCACCTGACAGGAAGAGGCCTTAAAGTATTAGCACTTTGTTTTCTGAGCAGTCCATGGCTAGATGCTGGGGGAGGTCTCCCTCCCCTTCACCCCTCTGCTTCACCCCGTCCCCCACCTGCCTGCCTGGCAGTCCTGACAGGGCTTCTAAAGCTGCTCCAGCCCTGGGGAAGCAAGCCAGACATGCGGAAGTGGTTACGTGTACTGGCTCCCAGGGAAGCTGCGGCTAGTAGGGGGAATGGGTGGGGTCCTGCCTGATGGCTTTCCAAAGAAGCCAGATCTTTGAAGTTTCGTTTCAGCGGCTGCCAGGTATGCTGTTTCAGCACTTTGCCGGCTCTCCAGGGTCCCATGTCACATATTTCTTTATGATATGTGCATCGTATACACAGCAGAGCTGAGACGTGTGTTGGGAGGGTTAAGTATGAAATTGTGGCATTTAGAGCTAAACACACCCACTTGGCTTTACCTTCTTCGGCCGAGAAATGGCCCCTAGAGTGCCCCACCCTCCCTTTTGGCTCTCCCCACCTGCTGCAAGAGAAGCAGAACCTCTCCAGGTCTGGCAGCCTGCAAGTCGGGCATTTCTCGGACAGACTGGGCTGTCTCTCTTGAGCTCAGAACCGCTCCCTTTTCCAGAAGCTCAGATGTCACTCCCTGGTGTCCCCAGCAAGGAACCCTCACTGCAGTGGCCCTGGAAGAAGTTCCTTGTTCAGTCCTGGCTCCTTAGTGCCAGCAGTAGATGTTTGGTAACTGGTAGCTGCAGCCATGCTGGGGACGGGTGGAGTGGGTCCAAGAGCCCAGGTGCAGCCCACACTGTGTTCTCTGCCGCTTCTCTCTGCTGAGCTAGCTAGCCTGTCTTGGCCCAGGCTCCTGCCACTGTTCAGCTGTGCTTCTGCCCCTGGGTTCCACTCTCGTGGAGTTCAGTGTGTGTATGTTCCCTGGTGGAGTCACCAACTCTTCATGCCTTTGTTTTCCACTCCTGAGACAGAAGTTTGTTAGAGGAAAAGGCTGTATTTCATATCTATCGAAAGACCCTGGAGCAGGAGTTGGGAAGACCTAGGTGCCAGGCCCAGATCCGCCTGGGACTTCCTGACTTGGGGCAAATCACTTCAACAGATTTAAGCCTAAATGTGCCACAGAGAAAGTGATGGAGGTTCTTTCTGTTCTGAAGAGATGCTGTTCTTGACTATGCTTTTAGCTGTAAAGCACTGCCCACTCCAGGCGTTCTTGGTTCTAGTAACGTGGACTCTGTACAGCAGCCCTCTTTGTTTACGCTGCTGATGTACAGACCAATCTCCCCCGAGCTGAATCACCAGTTGTCTAGAGTTACTAGGTTAGCTTGGCAAGTGTTTAAAGCCTGGAGTGCTCATTCCAGGTACTTCCTGTCATCACTCCCCTCCAGTCTGCCAGCTCCTCCTCAGGCCTGGGAAGGCATTGTTTCTGCAGCCTCCCCTTTTCCTGTTGAGCCCAGCTGAATTCCCTCTTTTAACCCCTCAGTTCTTTGAACAGCAGAGTTCCCTGCCAGGGCTCTGAGGTCCCACCGGAGTTGCCCTCTTAGCAGACCCTCTTCAGTGTGACCACCCGTGTCCCATAGTGTTCACCTCGGCACCTTCTTCTCAGCCCAGCACCACACCTTCATCGATAGCTCTGCCCTCCTTTCCTGTCATGCCCTGGCTCTTCTGTAAGATTTTTCACCAAATCCCAGTGACCTCTTTGCATGGCACCCCATCCCTTGATGTCTTCCTTGCTCTGAATCTGACCTTTCATCCAGAAAGGCTGCGCCCCCTTTCAAGATGCTCATGTTAGTGTACCTTAACAGTACACCTCCCCCCCACACACACTGAGAGAGACAGACAGAATATTACCTTGAAGCACATCCTTAAGAAAAAAAAAAAAGTAGGATAAATAAGTATTATTTTTAGCACTATAGTCTGGCTTGACTAGTTTTGGATTCTTTTATTTTGAAATACTGGCCTCACATTAAAACATTCTGACTTAGTGCTTGAGGCCATATATTTGAGAGATAAATCAATTTGGAGTCCTCTTTTTAGCTGTTTATTTCACGAGGACAAGTTCTTTGAAGCTAATATTCTTATCTAGAAGATCAGGTAAGATATCTCCTTTCTGCAGAGAAAATGAAAACAGTATGCTTAGGACAACACTTCTGTATTGAATATGTGTTCAGTAAACGGGGGGCATCGCTAACACCCCCATGCCATCTGTCCACACTGTCTTATCTACGCTGTCTTATAAGTATTACAGTGTGGGACTCAAAGAAGCTAAGGAGATGACGCGAGTCCTCATACCTGCAGAATCCTAAGGCCAGGAGCCAGAGCTGCTAGAACCCTCAAAGAGCCAATGGTTGTCCAGATTTCCTTCCTTCAGACGCATCGTGGACTGTTCAGATAGAAGGGTATCATTCACTCATCAACAAGAACCATCCCATGACAGGCTCTAGGTGTCCAGAGACCAGAGGAGGAGTCGCTGCCTTAAGGAGTGGTTAGTCCAGTTGGTGAGAAATACTGACGCCGTGCAGAGCTCACACAGGGTAGAGGGGCCTGGCTGAGCAAACTGTATCACCCTCCACTGAACAGGGCAGAATTTGCAGAGGATGAGTTTCTTTTCCCAAGTGACAACAGTAGAGTTGTGCGGAGTCCAGAAGGCATGGAGGAACCTGTCTGGAGTGTGGGGGGAGCTTCCTGTGCAAGGTGGGGCAGGGTGAGCCTGAGAGGGAAAGCCCTGGAGTTCATGCTAATGCCATGCCAGCGGGGTGGGTTTATCCCGTTATGTCCCTTTAAACTAACGTCAAAGGGAGGAGCCGGCAGCTGTTTACTGTTATTTCACACAAGCATTTCTCACTGTTTTCTTTTGTCCCATTCCTGTCTGGCAAACTTTTACCATCTTGGTGCAGCCCAGTTCTGATGTGTATTCCCTGTGCCCTCTTTTCCTCACAGGCAGAGGCAGCCTCCTTACTGCAACTGTGGAGTTCCTGCCATGTTATAATGCGATGTTTATGCTCTTCCTCTGCTACCTCCTCCGGGGTTATGACCTGTATATATGTTTCTCTCCCTAGTCCTTAATGAAGTGACTCACATATAGTCTCCATTAGTTCAGTGTATGCCGAATGAGTTCAGACATCTACATCCACAGTCACGACATAGACTTTCATCTAAACAGCTTCCTACCCACAAGAAGTCAGTATCTCCTCTCTGCCTCTCCCTCTCTCTCTGTTTCTGGCCTGAGACAGGCTCTCACCACATAGGCTGGGCATGCTTTGAACTTAGCAGCCTCCTCAGTGCTGGGGTTTCGGGTGTGTGTCACTGCCTGGCTTCACATGCTCTTACTTGGTGGGGAGGGGTGTTGAGCGAGGATCAGCGCATGCCAGGCAAGCAAGCGCTCCGCCGCTAAGCTCCATCCCTAGCCTACCATCATTTCTTCCTTATTTTCTCATTACTGTGTTCACCGTACAAAATAATAGATTTCATTGTAAGGTTCACACACATACATCATGTGCTTTAATCACACTCATCCCTGTTAGCCTTTCCTGTCTGTGCGCTCCCTGGTCCCTTCCTCTTTCCAGGTGGGACCGGCTACTTCTTTTGTAAGTCTTGATTTTTATATATGAGAGAAACAAGGATATTTATGAGTCTGGCTTATTTTACTTAACATGGTGATCTATAGTTCCATCATTTTTGCCAAAAATGATATAATTTTGTTCTTTTTAAACTTTTTTTTTAGTTAGCATATAAAATTACAGGATTTATTATAACATTTTTATTCATATGTGCCATTGTGTTTCACACATATTTGCCCCTCAACACGCGCATACTGCTCTCCCTTATCCCTCCTCCTTCATTCCCTAAATAGTTTATCTTCTTCCTGTCTCATGTTAGTGTGTATGTGTGTATGTGAGAGTATGTGAGTGTGTGAGAATGTGTATGTGTGTATGTGAAAGTGTGTGTATATGTGAGAGTATGTGGGTGTATGTGAGTGTGTGAGAATGTGTATGTGTGTATGTGGGTGTATGTGAGTGTGTGAGAATGTGTATGTGTGTATGTGGGTGTATGTGAGTGTGTGTGAGAATGTGTATGTGTGTATGTGAGAGTGGGTGTATGTGAGTGTGTGAGAATGTGTATATGTGTATGTGGGTGTATGTGAATGTGTGAGAATGTGTATGTGTGTATGTGAGAGTGGGTGTATGTGAGTGTGTGAGAATGTATATGTGTATGTGGGTGTATGTGAGTGTGTGAGAATGTGTATGTGGGTGTATGTGAGTGTGTGAGAATATGTATATGTATATGTGTATGTGGGTGTATGTGAGTGTGTGAGAATGTGTATGTGGGTGTATGTGAGTGTGTGAGAATGTGTATATGTGTATGTGGGTGTATGTGAGTGTGTGAGAATGTGTATATGTGTATGTGGGTGTATGTGAGTATGTGAGAATGTGTATGTGTGTATGTGAGAATGTGTATATGAGAGTATGTGGATGTGTGGGAGTGTGTGAGAATGTGTATGTGTGTGCATTAGTGTGTATGGAAGTGTGTGTGTGTTAATGAGTATGTAGTTAAATCTGGAAACTTGGTTGTTTGTGGATGAATAAACCCTCCCATCCCATCTCCTATGTCCGCCCATTTGTCGTTGAGCACATCGGTTGATTCCATAACTTCCCCATGACTTTTTAAAAATCGTTTTTTTCTTTATGTAGATCATGTCAGGACTGTGTCCTTAACCAGAACTGTCACTCAGCCTGCTGGCTTTGAACAGGAGATAGGGCTCTCTCTGGTAATGTGCCTTCCTGCACAGCTGGCCGAAGCCCAGTGGTGGCAGCGGCTGCCTCCTTCCCTGTGCCTGCCTCACACGTGCACGTAACTGAACTCCAATCAACACACCGGAAGAGATGAAAGGACAGAAGCAGCCCTTAACCCTGTGAGTTCACGGTGTGGACTGGGAAAGCAGAGCTTGGGCTGCCGGGTGTGGAAGAGCTGTGCCGTTCTCCCGGGCCCAGCCTTCAGGACCAGGCAGCTTGACAGTGATGCTGTGGACTGCCCTGGTCCAGCTCCACCGTGCTCACAGGCAGAGTGCCTTCAGCTCCTAATAAATGTACAGTCTATATTTGGCACAACTTGATGTCATACTTCCTTTCATAAATATTGCAAACATACCCAACCCCACCCTGTGCCACAAGAGCCAACCAGCTAGGCGTTGTGTGTGATAAACACGGCTGTAACACTGGAGTGAAAGGTGTAGTTGGGGCTGGGTGGGGAGAGCACGTGTGAGGCTTTGGGTTCTGCCGCCAGCACCAAAAGGAAAAAGAAAAGTAGCTTAAATATATTTTAAGTGCTGATCAGACATCACACGCTTGTGAGGTTGCTGAATCCAGAGCCGCTGAGAGCCCATTCCCTGAGGCTTTAGCCGGGAGCATTCCTGTTCTCTGAAACTGTACCCCGCAGGCTGGCAGGCCTCCGCAATGTGACAATGCTTTTAGGCTGTTTCTTTCTTTCCAAGTTAATCTAAAACAATAAACATTTGTTGTCTCCATTTCTGTGGGTGGGGAGTCGAGGATGCACTGAGCCAAGTGGTCCTGGCTCGGGTTCTCCTGCGACAGTGCTGAGGATGCAGCCAGAAGGCGACAGTAGGCTGATGCTTGCCTGGGGCTGGAGGGGCCAGTTGTGTTCCTCCGTCTATTTCTGGATGGCTCACTCTCCCGGGGGTGGAGTTTATGCTTGCTGTTCTTGTGGGCAGGAAGCCCCGGCATCTCAGCACCTGGGCTTTTCCACAGGGCTTTTGTTTGTTTTGAGACAGGATCTCTGTAACAGCCCTGGCTGTCCTGGAACTCGCTCTGTAGACCAGGCTGGCCTCGAACTTAGAGATTCACCTGCCTCCTGAGTGCTGGGATCAAAGGTGTGTCCCACCACACCCAACAATATTTGGTGTTTTAACCATTCCTAAGTGTGCAGTTAAGATGTCACACTGTGTTATGTCACCAGCATCTGTACCACAGTTCTTTTCGTTCTGTAAAACTGGAAGCTGTCCTTGAAGTTTTCCTCATGCGCCATCCCTCCCCCTTAGAGCTCCTGTTCTGCTTGCTGTCTTGCCAGTGTGACTGCTCTAGACGCTGATAGAATTTCTACAGTGTTTGTGTGAACAGTGTGTTCACTCAGCATTGTGCCGTTAAGGTTCATCCTTATAACAGTGTCAGAAAGGGTGGGTCTAGGTTTAGGACATTTCTTTCTCTTGGCTATTATGAATAGATGTGGAGGAACACAGGTATGTGAATCTCTTTTTGTGTCCCTGCTCCTGACTATTTGGAAAATACCTGGTAGTGGAATTACTGGTTCATGTGATACTTACGGATTTTTTTTTCCTTACATAAAACCACTCTCTGATGGCCACAGTCAGAGCCAGGATGCTCTGGTGAGAGTCTTTTACTGGGTGGACTGATAGGAACACTTAATAGGTCAGGGGTCATGTGGCTGTTGATGTCAGAAATAGAATCGAAGGTGGTCTTGGCAACATTGGTAATAGGGACAGAATGACCACCAGCTGTGGTGTAGCAGTTATTAGATGAGATCAGGCATGTTCAGGGTAGTGAAGCCACAGAAGTATGGCAGCCATGAGTACTGGCCATCAGCAATAGCTTCCAGGCACAGGGACCAAGGTGTTGCCAATGCCCTTAAGGTGCAGGCAAGAGCACCAGTATAGAACCACAGAGACTGCACCCTGCAGGGAGGGTGTGGGGCTCTGCTGAATGCTCTTATTGTTTCTACCAGAGGCCCTGCCTGTGGTGACGGGAAGCCAAGACACTGGTCTCAAGGAGCTGGGATTGGCCTCCTTGGCACATCTAAGATGATTGAGGTAGCCGTTGTATTCCCCAGTAGTGACAGATGCCTTGAGTTGGTCTTTCAGACAGCATAGATCTGCTTCTGTGCAGGGATAGGACAGCCAAACCTCACCTTTGATGGGACACACCAGACAATGTATGTGCTCAGGAAAAAGAAGATCACTGCCCCTCCTCAGCCTTACCGCTACCATCTAGCCATGGCTTAGCCCCGATGTTAGTGCCATACCCTTCTAGAAGCTATCTGGGGCTCTTCCTGGACCTGTGGACCTTACTCCAGCCCTGGTGAAACCTGCCTCTTGGCTTTTTCTAGAAGGAGAAAAGGCGGTGGCATTTTGAGGCTCTGCTATCCTGTTTTTCATAGTCACTGTGCTGGTTCATATTCCCACAGTGGGTTCTTAGTCCACAGTGGATTCACAGTCCACAGTGGGTTCACAGTCCACAGTGGGTTCTTAGTCCACAGTGGGTTCACAGTCCACAGTGGGTTCATAGTCCACAGTGGGTTCACAGTCCACAGTGGGTTCACAATCCACAGTAGGTTCACAGTCCACAGTGGGTTCACAGTCCACAGTGGGTTCTTAGTCCACAGTGGGTTCACAGTCCACAGTAGGTTCACAGTCCACAGTGGGTTCTTAGTCCCACAGTAGTGTGCAGGTTCCTGTTCTCCTCATCCTCAGAAGCTCGTGATTTTGTCTTGTGATTGTAGCCATCCTAATGGGTGTGAGCTGGTGTTTTGTAGCTTTGGTTTTCATTTCCCTGGTCATTCAGTGTGTTGTGCATCTTTCATGTGCTAGCCATCATGTATCTCTTCACCTCCGTTGCCCACTTTAAAGTCAGGTTTGCTTTATTCTTACATTTGCATTCTTTCCCTATTTTGTGTATTAATTCCTTACTCGGGTTTTTATTTATAAATATTTTCCTATTCTATGGGTTGCCTTCTTCCCTTTGAACAGTGTCATTTTTTAAAAATGTAGTTATTCAGGGGTGGTGGTACACATCTTTAATCCCTGCACTGGGGAGGCAGGGCCAGATGGATTTCTGTGGATTTGAGGCAAGCCTAGTCTACATAGTGAGTTCCAGAACAGGCAGAGCTAAACTATTTGTTTTATTTTATGAGTAGGAGTGTTTTGTCTGCACGTATACCTGTGTATACATGTGCATGCAGTGCCTGCGGACGCCAGAAGAGGGCATCAGATCCTCTGGAAGTGGAGCTAGTTAGAGTGTTAGTTGCCATGTGGGTGCTGGGAACCAGACTTAGATCATCTGCAAGAGCAGCACTAAGTACTCTTAACCACTGAGGCGTCTTCTCAACAGTATAATCTTTTATCTGTGAACATTTTTATTTTGATGAAATACGGTTTGTCTGGTTTTCCTTCTGTGTGTGACCTTCAAGTCCTAGCTGAGGAACTTTTGCCAGCTCCAGAGTCACGACACCTCTGTCGCCTGTTCTACTCTGTGAGTGTTTGGTGGGTTCTGCTGTTTACACGGGCCGCCCGGTTCAGTGTGAGAGGGGCTTGCACAGAATATGGGTACTGGTGAGTGGGGTTTATTAAGGGCATCCCATGATGATTCAGGTGCCTAGTTTTGAAAGTTGAGTGATTCTGAGGAGACTGAGGCAGAAGAATTGCTGCAGGTTCAAAGTCTCCCCAGGCTACATAGGATGCTCCAGAATACCCTTATCTACGGTGTGAGACCCTGTCTCAAAAAAACCAATTGTTTAATTCAATGTGGAGACAAGTATTTCTGTGTGATTTGTAGTGAACTCACTTGGCTCTTCCCTGCCCAGTGCCACCCCGCTTGAAGTTCCGTCCTCCAGAACCACTCTGAACTTTTAAAAAGCTGTTTCTTCTCTCGTTTGCCTATTTTCTAAGTTTTGTTTCAGATGCCGTCTAAAACCCTTTATGTGGTGTAAGTGTGCGTAAGTGTGTTTAGTGCTCCTGTGTCACACTCACACACACACACACACACACACACACACACACACACACACACACACACACACACACACACTGCTCTCTCCTCTCTGCAGTAGACTTACATCATAGCTGTGTTCTTGAAGCATTGGGACTCAGAGGTCATCGTGTCTTCTCTAATTTATCTGCTTCTCTGCCATCCTGTCTGCCCTTCCTGAGATCCCCTAAGTCTCCTCTCTAAGTCTGGCTTGGAACATAATGTGATTTGTCTAGTTCCGGACGTTTTGCATAGGGCTGCAAACAAGGGGCCAGGAAGAGTCACATGTTTACTTTTCTTATTTTTTTTATAGCCTGAAACATCGATGTTCTTACCTTAAAAAAAATTAGTTGCACTGTTACCATACACACAGCCATATCATGTACACTATGGAAGCAGTAACCCACACTGTAGTTTGCTAAAAGTACGAGTATACCATAACTCATCTTACCATCCTACTGTTGAGTTGTGTCCAGCTGGCGCCTGCACTGACTCATTGTACATATGTCTGCACATACGTCTGTCTGTAGCAGAAAGTCCAGGAGGTGGGATTATTACACCCAGTGATACATTCTCTTGGACATTTTATAGCTTCTGTGAAATTGGCCTCCAGAGAGATTCCCAGTCAGGAGAAGCAAAGCCCACCCTGCTCACCCTCTCCTGTATTGGGCTTCCCAGCTATCCTTCTGGGCCATGCTTATACATCTCGTGTGAGTTCTCTCTTAGTTTTAGTGATGGTGGGATTAGAAAAAAGACTTCAGATAGAGCGTGGTAAGGGTGCTTTGTTTGGACAGAAAACCAGGAGGGTAAAGGGTCCAACAGGCTCCTTCTCAGTACATTCAGACTGCAAGGCTTCACTGGCTCAGTTCTTCTGTCTAGGTGCTTTTCTCTCCTGGGTCTGCTCTAGACTAATGTCATTCAAGGAGCCTAATCTTCTCTACTCCCTCAGGAACAGAGAATCAGAAAAGCCAGGGAGCCCAGAAAGCTGTGTGGAAAAGCTTAAGGAAATTATTAAAAAGGAAGAAATGGTTTGATGTATTTTTAATATAAAGTGTGGAAAAAGTAGAAAGAGGGTGGGGGCTGGGAAAAGGGAGGAAGGAGATTATTCACGGTAATTGGAACCAAATGTTGGCTGGGAACAAGGCGGCATCCTCACTCTTCCTGTAAACCCCGCGGCTTTTCAAAGTGATCATAACAGAGAGCCCCAGCCAGGACACGCTTTAACCCTTCCCTACCTGCACAGTTCCAGTGGCTGAGGAGGTGGTGTCCTCCAGAGAGGAGTCCTGGCATGTGGGCAGTTGCTGCAGCCCCTTGTCAGCATGGCTTCAGAACACAGGTTGGGGGCAGGTGTTGAAGAGCGAGACACGTGGACTGAAACCCCTCAGTCTGCCTGCCCCTCTCCTGTGGGCAGCTGGTAGCCTGGTGACCAATGGTTTACCAGGTTTATACATGATGATGCTTTCTTGAGGGGACAGTAAAAATGCTCATGGGGCAGGCAGTCACTTTGCATTAGCGAGAACCCATTCTTTGCACACCCACTAATCTGAAGCTCTCATTGTGCCAGTGGACAGGAAGGGGCGTGTCTGGAGTCCTGGACCTTCGTGGATCATGGTCCACTCTGGCCATTGTGACACTGAGATGCAAAGAGTGCTCAGAGAGTATGGGGTCACCTCGCCCTTCTGACTTCCAGGTGAAAAGTGGCTTCTAGTCCAACCATTCATCCAAGGAGGGGAAATAAAAGCAAGTTACTACATCTGGCTCCTGGTTCCAACTGCCCGCCCGGCCAGAGTCACAGTATCCACACACCCCCAGATGCCCATCTTGTGGCCAGGCATGGTGGTTTGTGCCTGTTATCACTAGGAAGGCAGAGATAGGAGGCTAGCCTGGGCTACATAGCGAATTGGAAACCCGCCTGAGCTACGTAGGGAGATCCCCATCTCAAAAACAGACAAGGTTTATTTTGCACAAGAAAAAGAGAAAAAAGTCTTATTTTGTGTACCGAATAATTTCCATTTTGGTGAGACTGTGCAAGGCGAGTACGGTGGTGAGGCTCTGAGGCTGCGGGGCTGAGCAGATGCCCGAGCTCTGGCTCACTTGTCTTTCCATCCAGGAGTCTGGGGTTGAAGTGAGCTGAGGCTGGAACGGCACTCGGCACGGTGCTTGGTGTCCGCCCTTTGTCATCATTATGCCCGCACTGCACACAGCCCAAATGCAAACATCTTTTCAAAACGTTTTTGTTGCTGTTGGATGTTTAGGTTTTGAGACAGCTCTCACGGTGTAGCCCAGGCTGACCTAGAACTGCACTCCTCCTGCTTTTGTTTCTTGAGTGCTGGGATTATGAGCCTATATAAAACACCTAACTAACATGACTTTAAAAATCGTCTTTGGAAGCCGGGCGGTGGTGGCGCACGCCTTTAATCCCAGCACTCGGGAGGCAGAGCCAGGCGGATCTCTGTGAGTTCAAGGCCAGCCTGGGCTACCAAGTGAGTTCCAGGAAAGGCGCAAAGCTACACAGAGAAACCCTGTCTCGAAAAACCAAAAAAAAAAAAAAAAAAAAAAAATCGTCTTTGGGAGGTTTTAGATTTTGTGTTTGAGTCCATGAGCCCTCCTGGGTTAATTTTTTAATGAACTGTGAGGTATAGGTTAAGGTTTATTTTTGTCTATATATGTACAATTATTCCATCACTTGCAAATCAGTGGCTTTTAAAAGATCATTTTTGTTGGACTTGGACCTTTTCCAGAAATCATTTGAGTATGTCTGTGTGGGTCTTCACATAGCTTTAGTATTCCTAAAACAAAGCCCTATGACAGTGATAGCTGGAAACCCCTTGGCAATGGCTATTTTTCATCCTAACTTTCAATGGCTTGTTGTAACTGTGAGTCATATGGACTTCGACTCAAAAGAATCTCTCTCACTCTATGCAGTTGCAGACATGAACCTAAGCCTCTGTTTTCTCATCTATAATTGGAATAATACTGCCTCTGCCAGCAGCTTTCTATTGAGCACACAAGGAGGATCAGAGAGAGGTCAGAGTTGGCACACGTTTAAAAAGCTCTCACGGTGGTGGTGGTGGTGGTGGTGGTGATGGTGGCGGCAGCGGCGGCGGCGGCGGCGGCGAGACCTGAGCCCCGGGCCTTGCTGTGCCCTGTGCAGTTCCACAGACCTTAGGTTTTGCCACCCTTTGATTGCACGCACATTGTGAGTGCGTGAGTACTGTGTTCAGGCTGCCCTTCTGTGTATCACTTGAACGGCAATTGTAACCAATAACATTTATGTTTCTGATGTGTGGGAGAGCTGCATCCTACCGGCTTGACTGATGAATTCGGTGCTCCTACAACACTGTCCCTGTGGCCAGTTGGCTTTCCTGTTCTTCCATGCTCTGCTGGATGCTATCCCCATTGCCTGGAGTTTCTCTTCCAAATGACAAATTGCTGGTCGTCTTTTGCAGCCAAAGTGAAATGGCCTGTCTATTTTGAAGCCTTCCTTGATTTTCCTTCCTTGTTTATACATGCATCAGTGTGTCCAGTACGTGTTGGTGTTGACATTAAGTGATAAAAGCAGAATAGTTTAACCGCTGTGTACTGAGACAAGACCAAATGAAACACACTAATACACCTACCATGCTTGCAGGTGGCAGTGTGCGTAATACTTCCCCTTTCTTTACATTTTTTAGTACTTACACATTTCATAATGTGTTTTAAATCTTTAAAATTATATTGTTTAATTTGGTATTGTTTGATGTACCCTAAAATCATTGGGATTTTTTTTCTTTTGCTAACTTGGATAAGATTATGTTTCATTATTTATGAGAGAGAAGCAAGAGGCAGGAAAGGAAACGGAGGTTAAACGAATAATATTGAAGGCCAACTTCATCCCTATCTGTGGTTTATGTCCTTTATCATATTTGTCCCTGAAACATGGCTGTAATGTGGGCACTGCATTCTTCCTGTGTGACTAGCCTTACAGAGGGTATCCAACTACATTAACTTTCCTACCTTTAGATGCCGGAAATTAGTCCTAGTCTTTTCCTGGTGGCATTTCAGACCATTTAGACCTCTTTGGAAGAAAGGGTGGGGGTATTTGTTGATGATTCTGTGCAAAGGAAGGGTGGGCGGTATTTACTGATGGTGCAAAGGAGAGGTGAGGTACTTCTGAAAATCAGCTGTTGCTGGTGCCCTATGGGAAACAACTTTGTATGAGCAAGTGAGTACAGATTTAGTAGAGCATATTTAGCATCACAAATATCTCCGTCATTGCCAGTGAATTTATACAGTTGCTCATTTGGCTCCAAGTGCCAGTGTCATTTAGAAGCCTGTGTATGGGCGGAAGCTATCAGTAGCCTGAACACGCTGTGACGTGTGACGTATTTACCACATGTGTTAAATGTCTAATTGCTTTGTATGCTCATTCTCCTTGATGTAACTCACTGGCACGGATTTG
Organism: Peromyscus californicus insignis; assembly: GCF_007827085.1. Classification (NCBI taxonomy): domain Eukaryota; kingdom Metazoa; phylum Chordata; class Mammalia; order Rodentia; family Cricetidae; genus Peromyscus; species Peromyscus californicus. Next base: position 69,338,886 of record NW_026294447.1, on the reverse strand, counting down.
AATCACTAGGCCAGGCAAATTAGAGCATGTCTGTTTTTATAAGGGGACTCTCATGACTCCAGGGGATGGAAATTGTGTGGGATCTGGTCCTCTTGTTTTAATAGCCTAAGCCATGCAGGTGTTGGTCAATGGGTCTTTTAACTGTCATCAGTTATTTCATCAGCGAGCTAAACATATGGTTTACTAACTAGCATTTTAGAGAGACGCCATTATCAGGAAAAGCATATGACAAAGAAGAGGTAATGAAAGATGGCCCTGTCGGGCTCCAAGCATGGGAATCAGGCCTCAAGACAGATACAGACGAGCTCTGCGCTTCTCCCTCAGCAAGTACAATGTCTGAACTTGGAGCTTTGGCAGCAGTCCCTGAGTGCATACTCTGTGTCCTCATTTTATTGCTTTCGTACCAAAGCTCACTTGTTTCTCTGTACTGGGCGAGTGGGGCAGCTTACCACATAGCACGATGCCACTTCCTATTGGTTTGTGAGGAATGTGTGCCAGTAAGAACAATAGGTAAGAGATAATTGATACTTCTTGCCTTGTAGCTTTTACATTGTCCCAGCACCTGTTCTGAAAACTTCACGAGTTACTTGATTTATAGTCCCAAAAGGATTGGTGAGTAGCTATCGGAACTCAAACCTATCAATATGGCGCCAGGAACTCAACCCTATCAATATGGCGGCAGGATCCATGCTCTTAACCACTTTGTCAGGGATTCAAGTTATCAGAATCCCCCGGTGAGCTTGTTCCTGGGCCTCGGCCACACCGTAGCCTTGGGGTGAGGCTCATCATTGCCATCTTTAGCAAGTTCCAGAGTGAAGCTGACACAGTTGTTTCTGACATAGAAAACCACTGCCTTCTCCTGTGCTTCCTCACCTGCAGTGGGTAACAAAGTGGTACACAGTGTAAGCAGAGAGGGGGGAGAAGATGTCTTTTCAAAGGACGATCCTCTCAGAGGCAGGTGCCCCCGTTACATGCCAGCTTCGGGCCTGATCTAGCCTTTCTCGAAAATGTCAAACACATTAGTAGGTATGCCTCGGCAGACAGAGTATGTGCTCTTGTGGCCATGGCACTAGTGTGATGTAGGGGTTGCTCCTACTGTTTGTGTGTGAAGGTAGCTTGGGACCAGGCTCCCAGAAGTGGCTCACTCTGGATTTCAATGGAAAAACAGTCTTGACCAGAAGTAACGTTTCAACCCCCTTTGGCCTTAATACTTCCTTAGAACACTTCCTTTTTTGTGATTTTCATAGTGTTTTATCAGGACTTTTAAAGGCAGAGAAAGGACAGGTGGGGAAGGTTTGGACAAAGGGTGGAGTCTTCAGCGCTGTGCTTTATTTCCCTTGGCCAACTGGAAGAAGCGGGCAGAGGCTGCTCAGTGGGGCCAGAAGAGCTCTGAACTTGACAGTGCCAAGTTGCCTGCTGTTGTGTTTCCTGGGGACGAGGGGAGACAGGAAGGGAGTCAGGCTGAGGCCACGGGCTAGAACTCTCCACTTGTGACACTTCTGCCAGCTGTACGGGGTTTGAACCTAACGCCGAGTCAGTGTGGAAGTTCCTAAGGGACGTGCATGCCAGTCGCCCCAGACAATCTGCACATTCACGTTCACTTGGAAGGCGTCTCCTGGCTCGTCTCCGCAGGGTGTGAAAGGTAGGTGGTGGTGATCCAGCTTTCCAAGGGCCAGCTGTGCTTGTGTGTGTCACCGTTATTGTCAGAAGACATCAGCCCTGCCCCGCTAGTTGACAGAAATCCTGCTGAGCTGGCCTCAGTCTTGTTGAATGAACTGGTGTCAGGGATTTCTCCTGTGGTGCTCTTAAAGGTCACTCTTTGCTCACTTCATTTTTAGTTCACAGCTACATTTTTCAGGCTTCATGTGGTGTGCTGGTTATGCCAAAATAAAGAGCTGGATCAAAGACAAGACATTTCTTGATCATAAGGCAAAGGATCAGTCTGTCTTTTCAGATCCAGAAAGCTAATAGATAAAGGATCCAGGAGTCACTGTCTACAGAACTGGCTAGCTCTCAGAATCCTGTGTAGCCTTTAGAGCAGGGCTGTGAACGTAACCTTTGGAAGGTTTGGGTTTATGTCTAGCTTTGTGTTCCATGAAGCTTGCTCCCAGAGTCAGAGTCTCTGCCAGACACACTAAGTCCAACTCTGTCCTTATTTCCTCCTCCTGAGTTCCATCAGTCATGAAGTGGAAGGGGTGTGGAGACAGCGGAGGTCTGGTTCACATTCCGTAGTCATTGGCAAGTCCAGCTGGCTGTGATCTGGCTGTACTTGAAAAGGACAGGCTTATCAACTCCTAGCTCTTTGACATGGTACCTCATTGTATTCTTCCCAAAGTTATGTCACTGTCACACAGTTATTTAATAAAATCAAAGTCCAGTTAGCCAAAACATACCCCAGACAGCTCCCGATACCTCTCATGCCTCCTTCCCCTCACTGAGTGATCCCTCTCGCCAGTGTGTATCATTCTGTTTTAAATTAGGATCTCATTTGGCTCCTGCTTATGTTCTTAATTTCCTTGAGTTTTCTTCTGCCTCTGAGGGTGGGATGGGCTGAGAGAGGGTGAGAGCTTTACTGATTTTGAACCACCTTGTTTCCGTGTTTCCCTGATCCTGCTTTCAGCTTTTCTGTTACGATGTACAGTAGGCAGTAGGAGCCAAGGTTATTCTTCAAGTGCTAATTGACACACGGTCTTCTTAGGTAGTTTTCACGGCTCATGTTTGGTCCTATCCAGACCTTAATTCAGGGATAATGAAATTCACCAGGAGTCAGGCCTGAAATCAATCTGAACTTTCTCTATTGAATTACTATGTGGGAAGAAGCAGTTCTTAAGAGCCCCGATTCCTGATTTATGTTTCCAGAGCTTGAGGTAGTGATTCAGGGTATGATTAATGTGAAGGGAAGAAGTTCAGGCGCTGGGAAAGGAAGAGAAGAGATAAAGATGAATTAGATGCTGAATATATAAATTAGTAATTGAGATGTCAATTGCAGGTCAAAATCTAACAGATTAGCACACCGATGATTCATGAGAAAACTAAGTCATGTTAGACTAACCTCACTTTCCTTCAGGGTAGAATTACTCTAGTGAAAGAAGACCGGGACAGGAAAGGGTGACAGTGAGTGCTTTCAGAGTAAAGCAGGATGGAACCTGGGAGCACAGGAGAGAAGTGTGGGTGAGGACGAGTAAAGCGGGATGGAACCTGGGAGCACAGGAGAGAAGTGTGGATGAGGAAGTGTGGCCATTAGTATTTATAACTAGACGGGTAACTCTCCCAACAGGCAGCCAATCTGCAGTTGGTAATTAAGATCTGAGACTGTGCCATTACCTTACTAATTTCCCATTTTTATCAATGAAATGATTTATCCATTCATATTTATTTGGTTGTCTGCTTTTGCTAGACACTTACATATCTAGAAAACATACAAATCCTATTTCCAGCTGATGTGAAATGGTGTATACCTTGGATGACTATCAGGATTTAAAGACCAGAATGGCTGTTCTCTGTGAATTTAATGTAGGAAAACACATATTCCTTAATATGAATTCAAACACTCAAGTATGAAGAAGGCTTAAGGATTCAGGTTGTCTCTGTCTCTGAGTGTAATAGACATTGATATGAAATAGAAAAACTGGCAAAATATTGGTAAACTCAACGTGGTAACTCAGACCTGGAGGCTAAAACAGAAGAATGCAAGTTCCAGGCCAGCCTGGGCTACTTAATGAGTTCCTGTATTTAAAAAAAAAAAATTGACCAAATTTTCCAATTTTGGTTTGTTGGGTCAGAGATGAGTTTCTTGTGTTTCTACAGTTTAAGATATTGAGAACATATCATTTTTATTCCAAAAACAATAAAAATGTGTGTGTGTGTGTGTGTGTGTGCATGCGTGCATGCGTGCGTGTGCACGCGCGCATGCTCAGAGAGAGACTGACTTCATTTTATAAAAGTGTAAGGGGTTGGCTGCTGCTCCTAACTCCAGCTTGGAGTGGAGAGGAGCTGGGGAGGCGGATAATCTCCTCCATTCATAATTGCTGCTCCCTAATTGGCACCATTATTAATAGAGTAACCTCCTACTTCCTGGCAGGAGCCAGCTCCCTGCCCAAGGTGGCACATTCTCCTGCTGGCATAGCCCAGCTAGCAGCCTTCCATCATGACAAAGTCCCCTCTGCCAGGGCTGCCATTCTGCAGCTGCCCTGAGAGGTGATCCAGTGGTGGACTTGGTGTGTCATCTCACACATCTTCAGCCCATTTCCTTTTCTTCCTTCTGTCTTTTGTTTTTGTTTTGTTTGAGGCAAGGTCTCACTCACTATGTAGACCAGGCTAGCCTCAAAACTCATAGAGATCCCCTTGCTTTTTCCTCCCGAGTGCTAAAATTAAAAATGTGTGCACCGCTCTCCACTTCGGCCAAGTTGGCGTCCACTAGAATCACTTCGCTCACTCGTTGCCCAGCGACAGTCCTTAGTAAGGAGGTTGTAAAGACAGTAGCATTGCTCCCATTGGCTCGTGCCCCTGTTGTGCGGCCCCTCCTGTCCCACCCAAAGCTTTCCTCGTAGTGGGAAGAGCAGTAGTAACTGGGCACTTAACTCGGCAATTCCAGGTATGCAGTAACTGGTGTACATGGCTGTCATATTTAATCCTTTAGTCAGCCTAGGAGAGGTGGGGTCCGTATTTATTCCCATCTCACAGCAGAGGAAACCAAGGCACAAAGAGGTTAAATGTGTTACTTTTAGTGGCAAAGCTAGGACTTTAACTTAGCAGTTGCTCTAGACCCCTGGGTCTCTGGAGTGGCTGTTTTCCATTCCGGGGTGGTGCAGATCCAGGGCCTCCGCTACTTCAAAATTCTCTCACCGACCCAGCTTTTCCTTTGACCCGCACTCACACCTTACTTCTTTTCCCTTGTTTCTTGAATTATTTCTTTAATCCTTTCCCAAAAGCCTTTCATCATATAAACAAAATCTTTAATGCTTTTCTCCCTGTTCTGGAGCAGGAAGCTTGGCCTGCACTTAGGGTTTGATGGAGCACAGACTTCCAACCCAACATGTAGGTCATCAGACCGTCACATGGCTTTTCTGGAAGGGCTGTGTGCTCTTGGGGTTTCTATACTGCCTCTGCTGTGCTCTCCCATGCCTGCGGAAGAGCCATCCCCGTATAACTCCGTAGGAGGAAAGCAGGAAGGAAAGACAGTACTCTCATCCTGATGCACACACTCAAAGGTTAAGTGCACGTGTTTCCTGGGTGGACCGGAATCGCTCTCAGGAACTCTTGTAAAAGTGTAGTCCAGTGCAGAAGGTCTCTAAGAGCCAAAGCCGTGACATCAAGTGCATGGGCTGTCTTAGCTGAGCCATCTGACTGACTTACCGTTTAAGTAATGTTAGACAAAGTTCATTTTGTTAGTTCTCAGTGTTCCCAGTCAACAGTTCCCAAGTGGTAGCTGGTTTGTGATTGAGGTAGACGAACCCTAGTTACCGATGATTTCGCTGTTGCACTTGGACTTTTGGTTTTCTCTGGTGGAAGTATTCCACCCTCACTGCAGCGGTGCCGAAACCATCCCCACCTGCTGACTTTCTCCTAACTGCACAGGATGCCTTGTTTGTTTGTTTGTTTGTTTGTTTGTTTGTTTCAGACTCTTCCACTAGATCCCAGGCTGACCTCAGATTTGCGCCAGTCCTCTTGCCTCAGCCTCCTGAATGCTGGGATTACAAGCATGAGCCAGAATGCCCAGCTCTACCTTTGCCTTTTAATGTCACAATACATCCTTAGGCTGCTTTTCAGAACCGGCCTTTCTTCCTGCCTTTCATCCATAATGCTCCCAATCCAGTGTGAGTGCTCCCTATCCAGTGTGAGTGCCCCCTATCCAGTGTGAGTGCCCCCTATCCAGTGTGAGTGCCCCCTATCCAGTGTGAGTGCCCCCTATCCAGTGTGAGTGCCCCCATCCAGTGTGAGTGCTCCCTATCCAGTGTGAGTGCCCCCATCCAGTGTGAGTGCTCCCTATCCAGTGTGAGTGCTCCCTATCCAGTGTGAGTGCCCCCTATTCAGTGTGAGTGCCCCCTATCCAGTGTGAGTGCTCCCTATCCAGTGTGAGTGCCCCCTATCCAGTGTGAGTGCCCCCATCCAGTGTGAGTGCTCCCTATCCAGTGTGAGTGCCCCATCCAGTGTGAGTGCTCCCTATCCAGTGTGAGTGCTCCCTAGTGTCTGCTTTGTCTTCATTCTCCTTCCCCTTCAGACCTCCATGTGGATGTCCAGGGCTTATGCTAATAAGATTGCATTACTGTTGTCGTGAAGGCTGCTTCCCCTGACACTCACCTAATGCATTGGGGAACTGCTGTACCACATATACAGAACAGGAAAATTAACTAGTGTTTTAATGTAAAATAAATGAAAGTGGTATGACTTTTTGTCTTTTTTTAACTTGCAGTATATTTTCCATGCTCAATTTGGTGAGTTTGTGTATCCATATAGCACAGTATGAAGTATGATTGGGATATTCCCATGATACTTCAGAGCTGCCCGGTATCATTTCCGCGCAGACTCCCTCCGTGTGCAGAGCCCTCCTTGCGCTTCTCACTGTGTGTTAAGTTCCTTTGGTTTGTTGAAATGGAATCATAGCGTATTTTCTCTTGTGTGTCTGTCTTTCATTCAACCCCGTGTTCTGACATTCACCTATTAGTTGATTGTTTTAGTAGTTGAGCCATTTTATTGAGCAGTATGAAAGCGTATGAATATATCATATTTAGTCATCTATTTTCCTAATGGCAGGCATTAGGATCGGCTCCAATTTTTAATAGTTATAAATACAATTTCAGTGAAATTTTTTCTACAACTTTGTTGGTGGCCATATGCTTTTATGTATTTTAGGCAATTAACTCATTTGTGTAAACCTCACAAAAATCCTAGTTTTCTGTTGCATTGTTCATAGCCCTGCTGTCAGTGTATCAGAGTTCTCCTTGCACCGCGTGATCACCAATGTCTGATATTGTGCTTGACTTTAAACAGCCCCTACCCCTGTTTTTTTGTTTCGTTTGGTTTATTGAGAAAGTATCTCCTGTAGCCCAGGCTGTCTTTGAATTCCTGATCCCTCCTGGTTCTGCCTCTCAAGTGCCAGGATTACAGACATGTGGCACCACACCCAGTTGCAATTTTTTTGTTTTTAGTGAAGGTAGAAAGTGTATTACTAGTGAAACAGAAAGAACACAGGTCTATGAAATGGGATAGGCTTTCAGATGGATACAGGAGCCATTAGGTGTTGTAGAAAGAAGGGCTGTATGAACTCAGGTGCCTGAAATCAGGGCAGCCTGCCGCAGTACACGTGGTCTCCTGGCGATCATTGTAGCACTTGATGCTAGAAACGCCAAAGACTTGTGCTCTGAGTATGAGATAATGTGCTCCAACTCACCCCACTGAAATTCAAAGCAAGAAGGTTCTCGTGGCACTTATTATATTACACAGCTGAGCATCCCTACCCCCACCCAATGCTGGGCTATAAAAATTCCTGCCTCTTTGCTAAAAGCCTCCACTGGCTTGAGAAACTTCCTTTTGTGATTTGCAGGCTGAGCTTACGTTACTGATGAGATTAAAAACATATTTCGCTATAAAAGTTTATGGTGTTCCAGCCTCTTCAATATATGTGGAGTTGGAAGAACACTCCTTACCCACAGTCCCTGACTTATTTCTTGCCCACTGCCCTGCCCTCTGCATCCATGTGCTCACATACCTGAGAACCTTGGGAGCATCTCCCCAAAGACTGCTCTCCACTACACAGCAAGAAGGCATTAAAATGAATGCCTTGTGGAAGTGTTTGTTGTTAAAACAGTTATTAGCAAATGAAATCACTCAAGCTACCCAGTGGGGTTCATTCTGGTATGAAGTGCATATTACTTTACTTTCCTATTATATACTTACTGAGTCTAGGTTGTTCCCTGTGGCTAGAAACTCCTATAACCATCAAGCCAGAAATGGAAGCAGAATCTCTGTGGGTGAATTTTCTAACCTTCAGTTCAGTGACTAATAATAGTTTCCCTTGGAGATTTTTAAAATAATATTTTCATTAATTCTTTACATTCATTCATTCACACACTGTATTTTGGTCATATTCACCCTCACCAAATTCCTCCCAGATCCATCGCTACCTCTGTACCCACCAAACTTTGTTCTCTTTTAAAAGGGAGACTAGCTTAATTGACATGAAAATCTCGAGATAGTTCAGCCCGGTCACCTGTTCCCTCCCTTGGTCTTCATTTGAAGGAGAGGCATTCCTGCCTTGACTGTTCTCATCTTTAAGCCCACATACCTGGCTGGCATGGCATCACACACCTATATTCCCAGCACTTAGGGGTTACAGACAGGAGGTTTGCAAATTTAAGGCCTGGAAGACCTTGAGTCAAGTCAAATAAACCTGAATGCCTTTCGCTACCCCCGCCTCTCCTTCCACTCACAGCCCGCTCAATCAATGCCTTTTAGCTTCTTATGTGTTATCAGTCAGCTTGTCTTCCCTCACTAATGAGAAAAAAGATAAGAGAGTCTCCAGGAGCTGGGAAATGGCTCAGTCTGTACAGTTCCTCCTGCATAAGCATGAAGACCAGCATTCAGATCCTCAGCCCACACATAGAAGCCGAGTGCCACAGTGTGCATGCGTCATCCCAGCAGAGGGCAGGTAGAGACAGGAGGATCCCATGGACTTGCTGAGCTTCCAGTCTAGCAGAACTGGCATCACTGAGAGACCCTGTCTCAAATTAAGCTGGAAAGTAACTGAAGAGTGCACTCGGTATTGACTCTGGCCTCCACACATGGGGATGCATGTACACATGCATCTGCACACACACACACACACACACACACACACACACACACACACACACACACACACCCTGCCTCCCTACACAAAGGTTCAGTTCCCTTTCCATTTTACACTCACGCAGTCTTCTGCCTTGTGACCAGGCTAACATTTCATTGATTCATTTAAGTATTTATATCTGTTTTTCCATCAGTGGTCACCACAATTTTCCATATGTTCAGAAATCCTTTGAGAAAGATTTCTTATATGTACATGCATACATGTATATGATAGCATAGGTGATAGCGTGGTGGTTCTCACCCTTCCTAATGCTGGGACCCTTTAACACAGTTCCTCATGCTGTGGTGACCCCCAACAATAAAATTATTTCGTTGCTACTTCATAATTGTAGTTTTGCTACTGTTATGAATAGTGATGTAAATATCTGATAGGCAGGATGGTCTTAGGTGGTCCCTGTGGAAGGGTTGGTCATTCAACCTCCAAGGAGTCATTACCCACAGGCTGAGAACCACTGTGTCAGCTCTCTATAATGTATACACACATTTAATTTAATTTAATTTAATTCAGCTATTTCCAGAGGAATTGCTGAAAATCAGATGTTGTCCTCAGAAGCCAAATAAATTAATCTCTGAGTCTTTTGGTTCTGTTGACCAAGGAGATTAGCTGATAGCATGGAACTGAGCAGTCTCTGTGGAAGCCAAACTGAGTACCCCATCCCTGGGCAAGGGGTGTGGCTTATCCTTATCAGAAGGTGAAACTATAGGAATACAAAGTCTTTCACATATGAACACATTTCACAGATACCCTTTTAACTGGATATCTGGGAATCTCTTTATTTGAGAAGTTGGGAAATCAAAGGTGTGATTTAGTGACGTCAGATAACTGACCATACAGTAGCTTTATAATTCTAGCACGTGTCTGGTTCAGTAAAGGAAAAATTGTAGTCACACATATCTTCCCTTTGGATTGATCGCTAAAAACCATCTGTTCTTTTTCTCTCAGGAGCCTCCAGACCGGTGGCTTTGCCTGGGAGGGCGAGGTAGAGAACAATGCCTACAGCAAGGCCACAGGAGTGGTCCCCCAGCACAAGTACCACCCCACGGCAGGCAGCTACCAACTCCACTTCGCTCTCCAGCAACTTGAACAACAAAAACTTCAGTCCCGGCAGCTTCTGGACCAGAGTCGAGCCCGGCACCAGGTAACTGAAAATCATAGGATCATGTCTTCCTTCTGTTGGCGAGGCAGTTGAGGGATGAATGGGCAGTGAATGGCTGTTTCCTAAACATTACCAACCTGCCCTGGGCTGCCTCAGTCCTGCTCTCGGGCTGTAGCATTGGCTACTTTGGAAGGTGATGCTGAACTAGTGTTCAGCATGGTTTTATTTGAATTTGTAAAACCCTTTGTTTATTATCATGTTTACCTTTTCTGTTGAATGATCTTAGTAGTCTCCCGATAGAATTCCCAGTTCCCAAAGCTGTATTTCAAGCATCTTTATTTGTAAATATACCAATTTCTGCCCTCCATAGACTTGGTACTGATAAGTATCTAAGAGTCCTTTAGGATCTATCATAACTTGTAATTTCTGAAAAATGTTCCTAAGTTAGGTTGTTGGATTTCTGGAGTTGACAGCTGCTCATTCACTGAGTGTCTGTTGAGTGTCTGCCGTGTTCTGGGCACTGTTTGAAGCAGTGGGACTGTAACACTGCCCCACTTGCTGTCAGCTCCTGGATATATGTGTAAAGAACCATATTGCACCAGGGTAGTCCCAATTGCAGAGAAGAGATGGCCCCCGGAAAATGTCGAGAGAGTTTGCTTGTTCTTCTTGACTCTGCACAAGGGTTGGAACCAGTGACAAGGTCCTGCAGGAGGCTTATTTGGTTGGATTCAAACTATTTCTGTGAGCTTCTTTGGCCTTTCGTTATGGAGGAAAGACACCTTTGCCTGTTTTCCTGTCCTTTGCTTCTTCTTCATAAATATATATAATACATAGTATGTGTCAGTTTGTGCGTAAAGATGAAAACAAGTCTTTCAGCCACTGCTTTCTTCCCTGAGGAGAGCCATCATTATGCCTGATAGGTTTACTTATCAACTACGACAGTAGTCAGTTTTCCCATCTCCATGAGAAAAAGCTGAGAATGTCGACTTAGGGGAGGAAAAGGCTGATTTTGGCTCATAGCTTCAAGGTTTTAGTCCATGGCTGGCTGACTCAGTGCTTTTAGGCCCATAGCAAGACTGAGACCGCATGGAGAAAGGAGCTTGGCAAAGGAAAGCCATTAACCTCTGACAACCAGGAAGCAGAGGTGACAGGAAGGAGCCAGAGCCAGAGCCAGGACATGCCCACCCACACCAGGGGACCCACTGCCTCCACCTAGATGGTGACGACGTAAGGGCTCTAGCCTTCATGATCGAATTTTTTTTTTTTTTTTTCTGGAAACATCCTCACAAACACAGGCAAAGGTGTGCTATACTAATCGCTTATGTCTTGATCTAATCAAGTTGACAATCCTCATTAGCCATCAAAACTATTGTCCAGAACAAAATGTGCCCACTGTGCTTTGCCTGCATCAGTCACCTGATTGCATTTCTCTACAGCAGAGTGTTTTGTCAATTAATGCATCGTAATTGAGAAATTATAAATGCAGCCATTTGTGAATAGTTCTTTGAACCATACTTCACTGGGGAAAACTTCAGATCTTTTAACTGGGAAAGCTTAGACTGTGGCACCTCATGTTGACTGCCCATTGTACCCTCTCACATAGAAGTTTCCTCACTTACAGAATTTTGGAACAAAGCCCCCAGTGGGGGTGGTGCACTCATTTAATCCCAGCACTCGGGAGGCAGAGGCAGGTGGATATCTGTGAGTTCAAGGCCAGCCTGGACTACAGAGTGAGATCCAGGACAGCCAGGGCTACACAGAGAAACCCTGTCTCAAAAAACTGAAGGGGGGGGGGGATTTGGGGACAGTAGAATCAAGGTATCAATCTGTGTAAATTTCTTAAAGCTATTTACAGTTCTAAATGCCTGTCATGTTAATTACCCAGCAGTGCCAATATAACCAGATGCCGACCAGGACAGACATGTATGAATATAATAGTAGATCATTTGAATTTTGAATTTATACCATTGGTCCCTTTTAATTTTTTTTCTGTGTATTTATTTGTTTGTGTGTGTGTGTGTGTGTGTGTGTGTGTGTATGTGTGTGTGCGCGCGTCCATATGGAGGTGCATATGGAGGTCAACTTGTGGGAATCCATTCTGCTCACCTAAACTCACTGAGCCATCTCTCTGGCTGCATTGGTGTCTTTTTTGGTTTTTAGATTTGTTTTTTAATCAAAACTACAGGCATTTTTTTTTAATTAGAGAGAGAGAGAGAGTCTGTGTGTGTCTGTGTGTGTGTGTCTGTGTGTGTGTGTCTGTGTGTGTGTGTCTGTGTGTGTGTTTGTCTGTGTGTGTGTGTCTGTGTGTGTGTGTCTGTGTGTGTGTGTCTGTGTGTGTGTTTGTCTGTGTGTGTGTGTCTGTGTGTGTGTGTGTCTGTGTGTGTGTGTCTGTGTGTGTGTTTGTCTGTGTGTGTGTGTCTGTGTGTGTGTGTCTCTGTGTGTGTGTGTGTGTGTGTCTGTGTGTGTGTCTGTGTGTGTGTGTGTGTGTCTGTGTGTGTGTGTCTCTGTGTGTGTGTGTCTGTGTGTGTGTGTGTCTGTGTGTGTGTCTGTGTGTCTGTGTGTCTGTGTGTGTGTGTCTGTGTCTGTGTGTCTGTGTCTGTGTGTGTGTCTGTGTGTCTGTGTGTGTGTGTACCTCAGTGTTCCTGTACAGGTCAGAGGACAGCCTTTGGGAGTCGTCGGCTCCTTCCACTTGGTTGGATCTAGGGGTCGAACTCTAGTAGCCAGATTTGGCAACAGTCACCTTTTCCAGCTGAGTCATCTCACAGGCCCACGGGTTCCTTTTAAACCACATTTTAACACACTAAAATGGTAAAGAGCATTTTCAAAATAAAAGGAGCTGTTTACAGCGCATTGAAGTTCTGAAGAAGGAGAGGCTGTTTTTGCTGATTTTCACTTTTAAAAACTGCTTCATTTTGAGTCCTCATGCTTTTGATTAGCTTCCAGCAGCACACATTCCTTTGAAAACTCAGAGTACTGCTTTTCTGGTGTGGATTTTTTTCACTGAGGATTATCCTAGTTTGGTTTCACTGAATTATGAAGTATATGGAAAATATGTTTTTTCAAGATCTGTCAGAATATCCATCTTAGGGAGGAGGCAGAACTCCCAGGAAGGGAGTTATCTTGTGTCTCCTGGAGAGGGAATAGAAAGCCATTCGTCTTGGTTTTATATATGTTTAGATATCATTTTGTTTCTGCCCCTCCTTCTTCTAAACCACAACTGATTTAGGTAAAAGTGAGTAAGGGTGAAGTCCCAGGGCTGTGGGGAAGCAGGAGCGACCAAATCCTGCCAGCTTAGATTCATAGCAAGACAGCCAATGAAGTATTAGGTATCCTAACTTGACCACTGCTTAGTGATTTGGAGCACTTTATTCAGAAGACATTCAGAGTTAGTCACTCTACAGCAGAAGCAAAGTCCTGCTAGACCCCAAGCCTTTGTATTTAGCTTAGCTGTGCTAGACCTGACCATCTTACTTACCACCATCGATTGAAGCGTGGGGTGCGTTCTCAGTGTGGCCTGTGTCTCTTCCCTCATGTTAATTCTTTGGGTGAAGATGGTATTTATCTAATGAATGCCCTGTGCTTTTAAGCCCTTTTCTTGAAGTATAGGTAACTAGCAATTTGGCTAACTGCCTTTTTGAGATTCCTGTATAGAATTATGTGTAGAATTAAGTTGGGTTTACCAAGCATGCATCCATAGGCAAGATATTTGGAGACTAGTATGCTAAGGGGCCTTTACCTTATGCTCAGGCACATTATCATGCAATAGAGTGTAGTAATTCCATCTATAAATAGCACCGTTCACATGGTGATCTCTTACTAAATGTTTGGATGACTGTATGGCTTTTCTTCCATTCCATGCAAAGGAAGTCCTCCATCCCTTTCTATCTTCAATCAGAGCACTTAGATATTCAGCCTGTTAGCACGTTCATTTCAGGGAGACAATTCTGATTCAGGGTGTTAGCCTAGAAACAGCATATCCAACCATCAGTATGGACTCAGCATTGTGCTTCGTCTCTGCCTACCATTGTGCTCACAAATCTAGAAATTGCCATGCCAAGTTCACTCCTGAGAAAAATGGACCCTTGCCACCTGGGAGTAAAAGAAGTCACTCAAAACCATTAGCAGAAGATTAGGGACAGAAATAAGAGAAACTATCATCCATGATAAACAAAGAGAGTGAATACTGGAAGTATGAACCTTTCTAAACCCTAGTGACTGAACCCAATAGCCTGTGAAACCTTGTACAAGATTGACAGACTTTCTGTAAATAACCTTCACTAGCCATAGGTTCTCTGTTATGGCTCCTCAGCTGCCGTGGCAGAGTGAAAACAACCACACATAGTATGTGCATGAATGACTGTGACTGTGTTTTGATAAAACTTTATTTAACAAAAACTGGCAGCAGGCTGGATTTGGCCTGCAGGCCCTAGTTTGTACATCCCTAGTCTAGAATAGCAGAAGAGCCAGTTAAAACATGATTGTCCATTCATCCCATTTCTGATGTAGGTTTGGGAGAGGGCTCAATTATTTTCATTTCTCACAAGCTCCCAAGGGATGCTAATGTCATTCTCTCAGGGACTATACAATGAAATCTACCCAGAAGGAATGAAATAGTCTGTCTGTCTGTCTGTCTCTCTCTCTCTCTCTTCCCTCCACCCCGTGTGTGTGTGGGGGGGGGGAGATGGTTTTTCTGTCCCTTGGAAGGGAAATTGTGTGTTTAAAACTTAGTATCACTCAATTTCAAACAGTCATTTTTGGGGAATTTTGTTGCTGTCTTCCTGAGGCCGGGTTCCACGGCCTCCTCCTAAGTGAGTTATCAGAACACCTCCTCGCTCACCCTTCTTATCAGAGTACATTCTGCTCACTGGTCACAGCTCTGGGACACACATCTCCGAGCAGGCAAGCGAAAGGAGCGAACAGCCCTGCCTTCTGCTTTGTTAGGAATGGCCACGGCTTCAGCAGCTCTGCCTTGTCAAGCACTCACTATTCCAGGTGCGGCCTGTGTCTTAACTCACGGAAAATGAGCTGCAGGATGCTTAGGGCTTTGTTGGAGTCCTGAGTTAGGGCTGGGAGAGTGGTTCTCATAGACTTCTCCTCCTGGCTTCCTGCCTCTGGAAGAGAAAAGTGCAAGAACGCTTTTCTTTGAACTGAGTGGGGGACTTGCTGGGGCCACAGTGACTACTGGTGACATCAGCATGAGTAGCACCTCACGCTGGGGTCCGGGTGGAGGCCTGGAGCAGTGGTGAGGCCCGACTGACCTGATTCTAATTGGCGACATTGAGCTGATGTTATTGTTGGCGCAGGCAAAGCCATTACTCAGTGGTCTCTGTTGAAGTGACTCTTTGTTAAAGCCCTGCTCCCAGCCCCAGCCCCTGCCCCCCTCCCACTCTTTCTGCCTCATCCAGCCTGAAAGGGAGCCCAAAAGACAGAAAAAAGGAAGACATTCTGGTGGCCAAGGCAGAGGTGGAGTCTCTTTTGTGCAATGGTGGGGTGAGGAGAGACTTTAAACGCATCTGAATGTGTCATGAGTTCCGTTTTCTTTTCAAAGCCCTTGCATTTCTCAAAGACTTAGTTTGCCGCTTGAGTAAAGTGACCCAGGGTAGGAAGATGCTGCGTCTGTGTTCCTCTGGTTGTCTGCTCTCTACTTCCCCTTCCCATGGGAACAGATCTAGAAGCAGCAGGTAAAGTTGCTCCAGTTAGCAGGGCCAGGGCCTTGGCATTCTCCTAGGCGCCTCATCTCTGTGTAGGAATATCTGGGAGGCCCCAGGGAGGCAATGGAATGCTACTGGTGTGGCCCCAGGGAGGCGACAGATTGCTACTGGTGTGCGTATGCAGTACGCTACAGGTGTGGGAGGTATTCCCATATAAACATCCAAGTCTTGTTATTTCCTCCTAAGAGTCTATTGCATATGTCTAGAAAAGCTCAGCCCCCTGCAGGAAGGAACACTGTTTTCCTCAAGCTTCAGCTGCTGTGTGTTTGGGGTTTGTGGGGTTACAAAGCAGATATCATGCCCTTTTCCAAGCAATAAGCAATAGCAGGGAGCTGCTAGCTGGCTAGCCCTGCAGGAGGTATCCTTAAAGCCTTTGTATGTCAGAGAGGAGGGGTTGCCTGTAGGCATGCAAGGGGAGGAGTTCACACATGTGTGCCCAAGTCCTAGGTGTGTGGACCCAAATGTCATGGCATGTTGCACGTTTTTGTTTCTTTTCTTCTGTGTGTGTGTGTGTGTGTGTGTGTGTGTGTGTGTGTGTGTGTGTGTGCCTGTACACAGTTTTCTCTTGACCTTTATTGGGAACTCACTCGTCTAACCCTTGTGTTTCTAGCTTTTCATTGTTTATTTTTCCTTGGACACTCTAATGTAGTAGATTTTGCCAAGCTAAACTCTCTTCTTCTTTCCTATTGAAAATACATGAATAATGTGTGTGAAAACTGCCCTCACTGGCTTTGGAAATGGTCCCTTGAGACAAGCTTTGGCGTCTGTGATGCTTGATTTAAATCTTCCCTGTGCAGGGCATGACCTAGAACAGGTTATTGGAACTTCTTCTCTTCAGTTGGGAAATAGATTTGTTGGGGAGCCACTAAGATTGAGATTCTCAAATGAAACATTACCAAACCAAGCTTTTTATTGTATTGATTGACTGTAACTGCCTTTGATTAGCCCCGGGTTTTAAATGGGAAAAAAGATCATTCATAAACTTTCTCAGAGTTACATAAGTAAGAAACGGGAAAACTGGAGTTTGAGCCCAGGGTTATCAGCATCTGACATCTGAACTCTGATTACCATGCTATGTGCTGCCTCTAAGGGGTGTGTGTGTGTGTGTGTGTGTGTGTGTGTGTGTGTGTGTGTGTGTCTTTACATAAATTGTGGTTCTCACATTTGGCAAGTTTTACTAACACAAAACTATATTGAAAAGTTCTCATAATCTCTGGCTGTTCTCAAAATAAAAAGTTTATTAAACCTATTAAGAGCCCAGATGCTATCGCAGTCACCACAATGCTTAATTCAGTAAGTATCGTCAGGAGTTTGTGGGCGCAAAGACCTTAGAAACACGCCTGCTTCGCCCTCCCTTGTTCTTCCTTATTGAGAGGGCTGGAAGCTAATGAGCCGTGCAAGACCCTGAACCGTGTTCCACAGGCTTCCAGATTCAGACCGTGTGTAGACTGCTGTCTTTTCAGCCATAACTTTTATCTTTTCTTTGAAACCTGTTACTGATGATACTGTTTTATTTGTATTTCTGTTAGATGTTATGAAAAAACTGCCAGGGAATGTAGCAAGAATCTCCAGATAAGAATGTCACAGACACTTTTGCATAGTCCCCCATTAGGCTTACATTTTCAATACCCTAATAAATCTGGATCTTAAGGCATTGTCACACTATAGACTGGAGTGAAAGAAGTCCCCTGGTTACCATCAGGTTGCTTTGTAACGCTGCCGCTGTGATAACATCCCTCTGTGATTTTAAGGGACACAGCAGTGCTTCTTGGATGTCGGTGAATGTTGTCTCTAGTCCACTGATGAGAGCCCCGCCCCGAGTCAGAGCACCTCCCTCAGTCCCACAGCTGTGCCAGGCCAGGGGACTTCAGGAGCCCCTCCTCCTCCCCCTCCTCCTCAGCAGAAGGACTTCATTTTCTCCCTATTTTACACGTATCACTAAGCAGAGGACATATTCAGCTTTGCTGCCCTTGCTCTACTCCACACTGTGCCCCGGAGAGGAAGAGAGCACTCAGCACCATCCCTGCCTCAGCTGGTTGTCGGTGTTCACACACCAGCAGCTGGCGGCTAGCGGGTGGGCTTGTTTAGAACAGTGGTTCTCAACCTGTGGGCCGCATATTAGTCCTTTGGAGGTCACATATCAGGTATTTACATTACGATTCAAAGCAGTAACAAATTTACAGTTATGAGTAGTGATGAAATAATTTTATGGTCAGGGTCACCACAACTTAAGGAACTGTATTAAGGGTCACAGCGTTAGGAAGGTTGAGGACCACTGGTCTAGAGGGTTAAGATGGGGTTTGCTACAGGGACCTGCCTTTGTCTACTTTCTGCATCCTGCCTGTGGTTTCTCTCTGCACACACGGCAGGACCCAAAGCAGTAGTTTTGTGTGAAGTGATGAAAGACATCTTTAACAGGAAGCGCTCCATCCATCTGAGATGGATGCAGGCACAGGAAAATGGCTAATGACTACATGACAGCAAGCTCTGTAGAAGATATGCACAGTAAGCCAACTGCATATGATTCTGGGCCAAATCAAACAGCGTTCATTTCAGGACAGAGACAGACAGGGTGGATATCTGTAAACAGAGAACTTAAGTTGTAAGGGAATTTAGGGCTTTTCACTATTTCTCTTCACGAATCCGAAAGTAGAAGATTACAACATGTTAGTGGGAAATCAGGGCCTAATATACAGCTCTACAGCTGCTAACAAACGAAATATAGACTAGGTCATTGAAGACAGAACTGTGAACCCCTCTAGTTAATCAGTTGAGCTTTCAGTCGGAGGCCTGGCTTTGCTTTTAACTGATTTTCTACAGATTGAGCATCAGTAACTTGAAAATCCAAAAGTTTCATAATCCCAAACTTTCTGAGACCTGACATGAGTCCACAAGTGGAAAATTCCTTGCCATAAAACTGTTTTCATACACATAATTACTAAAAACGTCTTATATAAAATGACTTTTAGGCTCCATGTATAGGGCATATATAATGCTTCAGCCAATTGCACATTTGCACTTGGGTCCTCTCTCAAGATGACTCATTGTATAAATGGATGTAGTCTAGAATCTGAAATATCACCCAAAGCATTTTTGGTAAGGGATACTCAACCTGTGTATATGTGTGCTCACCCATGCTCGTATGCATGTCTGCATGTATGTGTATATGCAGGTATTCGTGCATATATACTCATGCATGCTGACTTTGAAAATAATTAACAAGGATTTCTTAGGTGTGGTTTTGTTTTGTTTTTCCTAGAAAATGATTTTGTGGAGAAGCAAATTTGGGTCTGGGAAGATGGCTCAGAGGGTAAACAAACTGCTTGCTGGGCAAGTGTTGAGGATCTGAGTTTAGATCTCCATCTTCCACATGACAAGCGGGGCGTGGTGATGCGTGCTTATAATCTGAGTGCTGAGAGACTGAAACAGGAGCATGAGGAGCTTGCAGGCTAGCCAGGCCAGTCAACTGGTCAGTTCCAGGTTCAGCGAGAGGTTGGTTTTTATATGTGTGTGTGCGCGTTTTGTTTTGTTGGCTTTTCGAGACAGGATTTCTCTGGTTAGCTGTAGCTGTCCTGGAACTCACTCTGTAGACCAGGCTGGCCTCAAACTCAGAGATCCACCTGCCTCTGCCTCCTGAGTGCTGGGATGAAAGGTGTGTGCCATCATGCCTAGTTAGAGATCATATCTCAACAAATAAAGGCAGAGGCCTGGAGTAGTGGTGCATACTTTTCATCCCAGAACTTAGGAGGCAGAGGCAGAGGCAGGAGAATCTCAGTGAGTTCCAGACCAGAGATACATAGTGTCAACCAATAAAATAGAGACAGTGGCTGGGGAGGTGGTGGCGCACACCTTTAATCCCAGCACTTGGGAGGCAGAGGCAGGCGGATCTCTGTGAGTTCGAGGCCAGCCTGGGCTACAGAGTGAGTTCCAGGACAGGCTTCAAAGCTACACAGAGAAACCCTGTCTCGAAAAACCAAAAAAAAAAAAAAAAAAAAAAATAGAGGCAGTGAATACTAGAAGATTCTCCACACAGGCACACATGTGTGTGCATATATCACACACAAAAAAAGAAAGAAAAGGCATTTGTTTTCCTCATCAGCTGGTGAAAATCACGGTGTTAGGTTTGTTTATGTTTGCTTTAGAAAGAGAGCTGACTTAGAGGATTTACTTTAGACACTTGTTCTCTGAAAGGGAGTCAGATAACACAAGGAAGGGAGGAGGCAGCTGAGTGTGGTGACCCACTTTACACCCTGGGTTATGAAGCCCAGCTTACTGCACAGTCACTACGTATTCACGGACAACAATTTCACATTTGTGGGCCTTGGTTCCTTCTGTAAACAGAGATGATGGTGCAGCCCACTGCAGATGATTGGTGGAGGGTTAGCCAAGTTTAACATATAAAGCATGTAAAGCAATCCTGACCTGTGGCAAAGAGGTCCCTAAAAATTAGTTGTTCTTAAGCTGGGCAACCCCAGCACTTGGGAGTCTGAGACAGGAGGATGTCTGAGTTTGAAGCTAGCCTGGCCTAAGAGTGAGAACTTGTCTCAAAAAAAAAAAAAACAGAAATTCAGCTGCTCTTATTGTAGTTTTTCATTGTGGTAAAAAGCACATAACGTTAAGTATATCCTCTTAGCAGTTCTTGCGATTGAGTACCGTGCTGTGTGTGTTCGCTAGACAGCAAGTTTCTGGAGTGTGCCCATGCTGCAGGACACAAACTGAAGCCTCACTGAACAATGCTTCCTCCTCTTCCTCCTAGCATCAGACACTGCCATTTCCCTCCCTGTTACTATGGGTTGGCTTGCTTCAGGTTTTTCATATACATAGGCTATTATCGGATTTGCCTTTCTGTGACTGGTCTATTTTACTTAGCATCACATCCTTATGTTTTATCCACACCATAGCATGTGGAAAAAATGTTCTCACCGCACATAAGTATCATTTCCAAAGTAGAATGTCCTGACTGGCTAAGAATATGCTATTGTCTGTGTGTATCACATTTCCTTCTCCATTCATTCATCAGTACATATTAAGTTGAGACCATATTTTGGCTGTCATCAATAATGCTTCACCGAACATGACAGTGTGTCTGTCATTTTTTTATACCTTAAATGCACATAGTATTATAATTTCAACCCTGAAGTTTTAGATCAACTCCCTGGTTGTTCTAGCTTCTCCCAGAGGTAGAGAAGATGATATTAAATGTCTTGGGAGAAGGTCCAGGCTCGTTAATTAGCTACCTATTTGGACAACTAAAAAGGGGTATGTAATTAATTTATTCACAGTTGCTAGAGAGAGAGCCACAAGAATGAGTTAAAAATAAAGATTAATACCAGAATAAAATGAATATTCTTTAGAATTGTTATGTGGAGATTGTTAACACATTTGTCCAAAGACAGAAATGTCTTATAAACTGGAGGAGAAAAATGGTGTCAGTATCAAATTATGATGGAGCTTTTATAGGGTACAAGCCATTGCTTGTAATGCTACATAATGGTCAAAGGGAAGTCAAGGAAATTAGTCCTCTGACACTTTGGAACAAAAGAATACAAAGGCTGTGGAGATGGCTCCATCAGTCAGGTGCTTGTCAAGCAAATTGAGGACCTGAGTTACACCTCATGTGAAAAAGCCAGGTATGGTGCTCCTCGCTTATAATCTCAGCCTGTGTGTAGGGTGTGTGTGTGTTCAAATGGACAGTGAAAAATGTGGGGCCGGGTAATGGTGGTATATGCCTTTAATCTCAGCACTTGGAAGGCAGAGGCAGGTGGATTCTCTGTGAGTTTAAGGCCAGCCTGGTCTACTGAAGGAGTTCCAGTACAGCCAGGGATACACAGAGAAACCTTGTCTCAAAAAAAAAAAAAAAAAAAAAGAATACAGTTTTTTCTTTCACTCAAACACGTTTTACAATTTTATTTATGTGACTAGAATTATAAATCTATCCCATGTCACTTTGTAACATTTTACTATTGGTGTTAAGTCAGGTTTGGTAGCCATTTAGAAAACATATTATCATTAAAAGCAATAATAGGCCTACCTTTACAGATATGAAAAATATACCAAGATATTTGAATGAGAAAGCAGACCTCAGGACACCAGATGTCATGTGATGCCATTTCTGTAAGCACATAGAAATGTATGTGTATACACAGAGAATGTCTTCATTGTTGAGACGTTATTAGCAGGTGTATCCCAGAGTAGAACTGGAACTGACTTTTAACACTGTTTTCCCTTTTCTCATGACCACGTGTTAAGGAAACTCAAGTTTTCCGAGAAAGATGAGCCCTCTGCCTGCCAAGCTTTTGTGTGCGTGCGATTGCGTTCACACGGTGCTGGACATTGAGGGAGTGATGAAGGAAGTGGATAGCGGAGCAGAGGCACCAGTCACTGGAGTCTAGAGTGACCACAGACCACCACCCGGGTCTGAGTGATTGGTTCTGTTAGATGGGGACTGGGGCTGCTGATGAAGGGAAGCCATGCGATGCTTGGAGCGCGTTACCTTTCTTGTATGCACAATGGCCCTGGCTAAGCCAGCTGCTCCTAACTCCAAGACTGTTAACGCCATCTCCATTGGTTAGCTGTAAGGATTCTGGGGCTTACAAGTGCATTCAGTGATCTGGTTTTAATTATCCTCATTGCTCCTCAGATGTTAGCAGATGCAGTTAATTTAGGGGCTGTCTATTAATAGGTGCTTGTTTCAGCTGGTTGATAACATGAAATTCAAAGTTCTCTTTGGGTAAGCACCTGTGGTTGCCTCCTGTGCAGTAAGTCATTAGAAGTATCAAGACTTCCTTCCTTCTTCGTTGGCTTCAGAAATGGAAGGTTGTGCTAGAGGACCTTGGGAAGCTCAGTGTCCTGTCTCTGGCATTTGTGTGGTTCTCTCTCCGTACAGAAACAGTAGCTCTTCTGGGGCTCTGCTCCTTCCCTGCCCAGCCATGGCCCTGCCCAGCCACGGTCCTGCCCAGAGCATTGCGGCAGCAAGAACTGCATTTCTCTCCCTCAGCCCGGAGTCTTGTCCCAGCTGACAAGCACTGTGAGTGGAAGACAGCCAAGAACTGCAGTCAGTGTGAAACAAAGGCCTTTTCGAAGCTTGCTTTTGCCAAAGTAGAAACACCTTCTTCACCCTCGCTTTGGCTCCAAGGTTCTTACAGCATCATAAGCTCTCTCAAAACTCGTAATGTCTTCTTTTCACTGAACAGCTCTCAGCCTGGTGGTGGACAAGTGTGTGATTAGTGGTTTGCGTGTGCAAGAAAGTGTACCATCCCTGTCTGTGAGCTGCCAGAGAGGAAGCCTTTGGAAGTAGCTTTGTATGCTTGCTAATGGGTATTTTATCCTAGTTAGATCCAAATGTGATGTAGAGAAAATGCTCCCTACAGGTGGAGTTGGTGTGGAAGGGCCCCACAGAGGTGCTGCCCTGTTCAAATAGAGGCCGTCGCTGCTTCCCTGCCCAGGGTGCTCAGAGATAAACAGAGTCACTCTATTGCAGAGAGCTGGGCTCTGTCATGGGCCAGCCTGAGAGAAGGCCAAAAGCAGTGTTTTTCTGGAAGGAAAAAAATGAAAGCCTCCTAGAATTTCATCTCTGGACAGCATTAGCTTTGGAGTAAGAGGCCAGATCTTGCTTCCCTTGTGACCTTCCCAGTCACAGCCTGTTTGCTTCTATCAGAAATCCCTCCTTCCCACCCACGAGCACCCTGTGTTGTGGGAGAAGGAGGGCCTTTCCAGTCTTTCGCCTGGGGCCATGCCAGCCCTCAAGCTGTGGTTTTCTGAGTCTCCTTGCTATAGTGTGGCGTCTCCCACACCCAGCCAAGCAGCAGGAGGCATGGATATGTTGAGCAGGTCAGTAAAGTCATTTCTCCAGTCCCTTGCTCCAAGCACACTCAACATGACATCCACCTTCAGACCTGTGTTGTTGATAGTGTATATCTGAACACGTCATGTCTTGAGAAGGAGCTTCATCTAATTCTTCTTTCCTTCTACCGAATGGTTATCAGGAGAATTAATCCCTATCATCTTGGATTGGTGGGGTTGCAGGATTGAGGGCAGACTGTAGGGCAGGGGAAGGAAGCCTAGGGAAGCTGATTCCTGCCACTGATCTAAACACGTTCACTTAAGGTCTGCTTTTAACAGACCCCAGTGTTTTTCCAGGCTGTTTCTTACAGATGCGATTGTGTTAATCCAGTTCCAGTTAACCTCAGCTTTGGTGAGGTGTCTAAAGACTTGTCTCTCTTACTGAGTCTTTAACATTTCAGGTAATGTCCTGCTGGCATGTCACCATACACAGTTGTGATCACTTCATTGTCCACTGAGTGTCTAAGAGTGTGGTCACCAAACCACAAGCCATAGCTTTTTACTGCCCTTGGAAAGAGAAACTGCTTCCTGAAATACAGTCCATGCTTGTAGTATTGAAGCTTAAGCAAGCTTGAATCTGTGTAGAGTGAAAATCAGTTAAATCGGGATTACAATTAACTGCATGTAGCAGCTAACCTCTCCCTAGCCAATACATGAGTTAAGCACATTAGAGAGTTTTTCCCATATAATTAGAAATCTGTGGAAATACGCTCTTCCAGACATCACGGTGCCGTCAGAAACCCATGTTCTCTCTTCTCCATCTTCAGCACGCTTTATTGACTGTGTTCATGCTGCCCCCATGAACCTCTGGCAGGGAATCTGTTCTAGAGGGAAGCCATGCGGTGCAGCTCCGTCTGTAAAGCAGCTGTCCTCCTGCGCTGAAGAACCACACCCAGACACTTCTGTTTAGATCCCGTTGGCCAGAATTGTGACCGTGCTTATCTTAGGTAGCAGAGAAGCAGGAAGTGTAATTTTTTAAAGACACTTTAAGGGAAGCACACATTATTTGAACAGAATCTGAATAGTGTTAGTAGAAAGAGAGAAGTGGTAAGATCCAGGCCAGTTGAACCTGCTAAGTAAGAATTTCTCCACACCTCCTTCATTTTTGCTCTTCGAAGGACTTTGCACAAACTTTGCACTTGGAAAGTAAGCTTCCTTCCGTTCGGGATCTGCAGGGGACTTGTTTAGACTTTGTCTGTGAAATAGATATAAATACCACACACTCTAGGTACTGCAATCTAGAAAAAGGCCCTACCCCACTGTTACATCTATATGTAAATACACATGCCTGTCTCCTGTTCTCCTATTGTCACAAAACAATCCAGTTGTTACTTAAAAAAAAAGGATAGCTGATATAGCACTGTGCTCTCGCGCGCGTGCGTGCGTGTGTGTGTGTGTGTGTGTGTGTGTGTGTGTGTGTGTGTTCTTCATTCGTGGTGTAAATGTTTATTAAGCATCAGATACTCTGGAAGGCACTGTGGGTACAACAGAAGTTAATTGGGGGACTTGGAGATAGTTCAGTGAGTAAAGCATTTGCTGCACAAGCATGGGGACCTGAGTTCACGTCCCTAGTACCTGCCTGAAGGCCAGCTCACACCCAAAGTTGACTTCCAGCCTCCGCATGTGCATTTATGTATGCATGTGTATGTGCACACCACACACACACACACACACACACACACACACACACACACACACAGACTCTCACACACACTCTCTCTCAAAAGCTTTGTTTGTTTTTTGAGACAGGGTCTCACAATGTTAACCCTGGGTGTCCTAGAACTCCCTCTGTAGACCAGGCTGGCCTCAAACTCAGAGATCCGCCTGCCTCTGCCTCCCAAGTGCTGGGATTAAAGGCGTGCGCCACCACCACTGCCCAGCTAAAAAACTTTAAACACAAACAATAAAAGAAGAAAACTGAACAAACAAGCCCAGACATTTCCATTGTGCACTATCTAGAAAAGAGTTTGAAAACTGTGTTTGTAAATGGTGGAATGGACTAACTCTGGTAAGAGCCACAAGGATACATGTTTAAAAGTGTTCAGAAGAGGAAAAGATTATTTCTGCCAGAAAGAATTGAGTAAATATGATCTGAGAACCTAAACATATGTTTTCATTTTAAGAGTTTGCGTTCCCAACTAGTGAGCATCATCATAAGACCAGAAAAAATATGTTGGAAAAATGCATAACCAACTACCATTCGCAGAGGATTACAGATAGGTGGGCTGTGTGCTCTTCGGTTCCTCCATAAACTGAGGACGAGGTTTGGGAAGGAATGAGTGTGTGTTGAGTGTCCGTTTGTGTGCGCGTGCGTGCGTGCGTGCGATGCTTTGGTTAATTTCCAGGCACCTTTGTTGAGTGCCTGGACTAGAGTGATCTGTGTGGTCTTCTTTCACCCTCCGACTGTCCAGCAAAGCAGCTACAACTGCCTACAAGACATGTAAAACTCAGAGGGGTTAAGAAACTGGAAGCGGTTGCCCGTTAGTGAACATCAGAATAGTGTTTGAGCCCAGGCACAAATGAGGAAAGCCGCCCTCTTACCTACTGTCTCTGGGTCTCCCTGTCTTTAACTGTGACCCAGTCTGGTCCCATGGCCAAACACTCAGATTCTCTACCTTAGAAATCTCTCTTCAGTCAAGCATTTCAGTCAACAGATTTACTCCACTCAAGAGCCCTCAACTCAGTCCCTGTCATATCTCCCTAGCCAGACTTTGGGACTCAGTTCCCAAAAATGGGACATCTCAAAGTCATAGAATAGAGAAGAAGTGCTAGACATTTTCCCACAGCCTCTCAATTCATCTTTAAAAAACAAAACAAAATATAATTTTTAATTGATTCTTTGGGATGTCACATCATGCACCCCATTCCCACTCATTTCCCAGTTCCTCCATATCTGCCCTTGTAGCTAGCATCCCCCTCCCAAGGAAAACTAAAAAATAAATGCAAATAAGAATATTAATTAAGGGTCTGGAGAGATGGCTCAGTGGTTAAGTGCACTGGCTGCCCTTCTAGAGGACCCAGGTTCAATACCCAGCACCCACATGGCAGTTCAGACCTGTCTGTAACTCCTCTTCAGGGAAGGGATCTGACACCTTCACACAGACATTCATGCAGTCAAAACACCAATACACATAAAATACAAATAAATAAATTATTTTTTTAAAAAGAAAAATATTAATTTAAAAAATGAACACAAAAGCAGACAACAAAACACAAACAGAAAACAGAACACAAAAACCCCCTTTGTTCCTCCGTCTTTCCTGCCTCCTCATTTGTCTCAGTGGCACTGGGAGCTGCTGCGTATCATGCAGGAGACCCTTGTGTCCAAACAGCGTCACTTGCAAATGTACATTGTGTAATGTAGCATTGGTCAGGTTCAAGGCCTCTGGCTTCTGGTACACCGTCTATACTGAACCCTCACCAAAACTCCTCCCAGAGACCCTGCTGCTGTGATTCCACAGGGCCAGTCCCTTCACTCACTCCAGCAGGTCACAGTTGGGGTAGATGTTTGCCAACTCAAAGCCCTGGATGTGTGCCTGGGTGGCAGCCAAGTCAGTCTGGGCTGTTGGAACCACCCTCCTCAGGTCAGGGGTGATGTCAGCTCTCCTGTGTCGTGGTCATCCGGGTCCATTATCCCAGGACCAGTGATGGGTGGGGTCAGCTCTGTGGGAAGTGGGGGGTGGGCTCTCTCCTGGCTAGTGAGGGGCGGGCCGGCTAGGCACAGCCCTGGTACTAGCTTCAACACGTGGTTCAACACTTAATTCGAATGGGTCCCTGTGTAACATGGGCAGTGGACATCAACACAGACCCCAGCTGCTGCAGAACCACAGACCCAGACATGGCCAACAGCAGCAGCTTGGGCCCAGATTTCACCAGGGGCCTGAGTGGCAGCACAGATTGGCATGAGCCCAGCAGCACCATGGTCCCTGGACTCCAACTGGCCTCAGGTGGCAGCCCGGACCCTGAGCAGTCGCACAGCCTTCATTAGGATTTGCGTTACAAACGTGAGAACCCAGGTTTGGATCCCAGAACCCATATAAATGCCAGGTGGCAGTGGTGACCAGGTTGTGATTGAGTTAGAAGGCAGAGACAGGGGGATCACAGAGCAAGCTGCCTAGTAATGCTAGTCAGATCACTGAGCTCTGGATTTCAGAGACCCTGCCTCAGTGAATAAAATGGAAGAACCGTCAAGGATGATTCCCAACATCACCCTCAGGTCTCCACATGCACATACACACACACACACACACACACACACACACACACACACACACACACACACACACACACGTATGTGCCATACACCTGCAAACATGAATACATAAATACATGTATACCACACATATACATAAAAGTGGAAAAAAATATTGCTAAGCATCCGTTTGGAAGAAATGTACCTTCATGTCGTGTAGAGTGTGTGGCTCTCTCCATGTGTAGGTGGTGTTTGGGGTCTCCACGGGCCCACCTCTTGCAGAAGGTACCCGGTGTCGGTCCTGCACTCATTGGGTGATGTGTTCGTAGAGTAAACTTGTGTTGTCAGACTTGCATCTTCTGTTAAACTTTAGGTGGGTGAGGGGTTGCTGTGCTGGGATTCTGAAACTAGCCCTCAAGGTCAGCCATGGCTTGGCTACTGGTTTCTGTTCCTGCCTCAGTTCCCCAACTGTTTGTGCGGGGTGCCCTCCCTGGTCACGTGGGCATCTTTGCTTCCCTCCAACCCGCAGACCTTCTAGAGCAGTACTAAAGTAGTCTAGCATCCCAGCCGTGGTCCCGGGCCGTTGTCCTCTGACCTGGGAGGACATTCACTAAACACTCCTGGAATTGAGCAGCGAAGGGAGCTAAGCTAAAGAGCAAATGCTTTCCTTGTTCACGTGTACTAGCTAACCCACAGCGCCCAGCTGCCTTGATTCCTGAGTCGGGTGTTTTCAAAAGCCCCTGGCAACTCCTCTTTGAGAGACCTCTCTTCTCTGAATCCAGATCTGTCCTGACAACCTTAGGGGAGTTTCTCCCAACACTTACTTATCAGTTTCCCTTCCTCTTTGCGCCTCTTCAGGAGTACAGATCAGTTGCATACAGCCACAGATGATGGAGGAGTTCTCCATCTATCATTTTCTTTTCTTCTTTCTTAT
Source organism: Peromyscus californicus insignis (assembly GCF_007827085.1). NCBI lineage: Eukaryota > Metazoa > Chordata > Mammalia > Rodentia > Cricetidae > Peromyscus > Peromyscus californicus. The sequence goes on along the minus strand of NW_026294447.1, from coordinate 69,310,263 downwards.
AGGCAATCTTTGGCAGCCAGACACTACCTAACTCCAGTTTATGGACAATAAATAATGGTGCGGGCTGCAGAATTTCCAGTGCCACAGCTGGTGGCCAGAAGCCAAACACCCTGCCACAAAAAGTGGTGCCACCTCCAAGTTCCTCCACCTTGGTCTCCAAGCCCCAATCCAATCACAAACAAGGGCTCAGAAAGGCAGCATCCCAGAGGGCTTCCAAGTAAGTTTCCTGTAATGGTATGTGCAGTTTCCAGTGTTACATCAGTTCTAAGCTCATAGCACTCCTTAGGATGCCTTCAAGACCATTTGAATTGAGATCACACCACCTGATGAAGAACAGTGCCAAACTTGGGACTCTGCCATGGTTGCAAATTGGAATCACCTGGGGAGGAACTGAACCCTGCAGTGTCTGGCTCTACCCTGAGAGAGGGGCAGCCACTGTGCTTTCAGGTTCCCTGGTAATTGTGACGGGGAATCTACAGAGTTCAAGGTTATTGCTGAGCAGTGCTGCCAGCCTCTGTCATGAGCTGCAGACGGTGCAGCCGACAATGGTCCTGAACTGTCGGCTTGGAGAAAGGAGGCGTGTCTGCTCTGGATCACTCTGCAGAGTCAGATCCTTTCAATTTCTTGTCCAATTCAGCCCTCCTCTCCTCGTTTGCACATTTGTGTTTAGGCAGTTAACGTCATCAGCACTAATCAAGCAGTGGTATTTCTGATGCCTTTTGTAGGCCACCTATTTTATACTAAATAGGATATCTAGAGCTATTTATGTATCGCTCTTTCTCATTAAGACTCCTCACTCGGCTGTCCTTCACCAGCTCAATCTTAGTTGTCAGAAATTCCGAACATGTAGTACTGCTTTTCTTCCCCCTTTAGAGGGTGAATCACATTGTAGATTGGAGTCAAAGCAATCCCCTGTGGCTCTCTTAATCACATTGCTGTCATTATTCATTTACTCAACAAATATTTACTCAGTACCTGCTAAGCACTAAAGAGCAGGAGAGTCACACTGCCGTGACCTCGTGCTCTCTGGAGCGTGAGTGGAGCATGAGTGCAGGGCAGTAGGAAGGCTGCAGGTGCATGGTGGTGGAAGGACAGCAGAGGAGCTGTGCGCCTCCTCTGCCCCGCACCCCAGAAAGCGGTCAAATCCTGACGAGTGCAGCCCCAGTGTGCAGCCTCCCCAACTCTCACCCATTACCCATTTTACTGGTTGACACTTTGAGCGAGTTACTTAATCTCTTGGCCTTGCTTTCCTCATTTGCAATAATGGTGCAGGAATCACCTGCTTCATAGGTGAGTAGATAAACAGGAACTAAGTGAGCTGTAATCATCCTCTAGTGGATGTTGAAGACACTCTGCAGCTCTGAGCAGCTCACAGCTAACCATTTGAAAGCAAACGTTGAATCTGCTGATGTGTTCCTTGTGGGCTTTCCTGCATGGGCTCGGGGGTCTGAGTGGTGCTTGTGAAGAGCTGGGCTTGGGTGGCAGGGCTAGAAATTTGAAGGCACCGCTCGCTGCCCTGAACTTGCTGCTGGCAGGGAAGCCCTGCAGACTCCCGAGATGGAATTGCAGCTCTTTGGGCAAATTCTGCTTTGCTGAATTTTTGTGGTTTCTTCTTTGTGACAGGCAGGAGTGTGGGAAAACCGGAAACAGCTCAGCATCAAAAATGCACAGAAGGGGGGAAGCAAAGATTTCTTCAGCATTTAAGAAATATAATCCAAGTATCAGAAGGCATGCTGTGAGGCGTTGTTCCAGCAAATAGTTTCCAATTTGCCTTTAAAACTAGCAGAAGTCTGTGGGGCTAAGTTAGCACTAATGGAGACCTTCACATTCTCTCACGGGTAGAACGCCCAGTGCTGTGGAGGCCCCACAGATACTTTCTATTATTATATCGTCATCATCATTATTGTGGGAGCAGTGGGGGAGAGCAGAGGGAGAATGTACCCACATACACTATGGCACACATGTGGAGGTCAGAGGACAACTTTGGGGAGCCGGTGCTGTCCTGAACTCAGGTCATCGGGCTTGCACAGCAAGAGTTTTTATGAGCGGAGCCCTCTTCTCACTTAAAAGAAAAAGAATAGGAAAGGGTTTGTTGTTGTTGTTGTTTATTTGTTTGTGTCTGGTTTTTTCTGAACTGACTCATGAATTACCTTAATTTTAGACTTATCAAAAAAAAAAAAAAAAAAAAACCTACAGGGACAGCACAGGCAGTCCCGAGGTACCCACCAGCTTTGTTCATTGTTAGCATCGTTCCCGTAGGTAGGCTCAGGTCATTCTGCGTTGGAAGGGTGCACCAGACCGAAGCTGCTGCCGATGCAGGATTGTGAGCTGCACTTTATATGGTATTTGGATCAGTGAAGTCTTTTGGGTTCTTAATCCACAGAAATGCTCACGGCTCCTGGAGTCAGGACCTTTAGCATCATTTGGTCCATTCTTGCTCTTCTAGAACGATTCTTGTTCCTGGCCATTCTAACAACTTTCTCACATCCCTGTGATTCAGTTTCCTGCTTTAAAACAGGACTGATGGCAATAGTACCTGGCTAAAGGGATCGTGAAGAGAAATGAATTCAGAAATGTTGAGCGGAAATACAGTGCGTGCTGCACAATGCTTGTTAAATCAGGCCTACGTGCTGTTGTGGTTGACCGTGAGATAAGAGTCAAGAAAATCCCGTGTAGTTTGTTTACTGTGTCCCCGAAAGATGTGATGCTTCATTTGTCCCCATCCTGGTAGGGCCTTCCTTCTGGTTCAGCTCAGATGAACCAAGAGCCGTCCGTCCTGACTGGTGGGACCGAGTCACGCTCAAGAATGCCACCGAGGCCCCAAGAGACAGAGCTAATGAGAAGTTGTAATGAGCGTTTCCCCATGCCAAGCCCTGTGCTTTTGGGTTGAACTTGAAGCTTCTCCTAGCACAGAGGTTGGCATCAGACAGGCAGAAGCAGTTTCCACGAGCATCATCAAAGTTTCCACATCCTAGAGGTTGGGTCTGGAGAACAATAGAACATCGGAGATGGAATGTCCTTTGGATTTGGGTGCAGAGGGAACTGAAAATGAAAACATTGGGGTCCTGTTTCATTATGATGATAGTCAAGTCTTCTTCCCATCTGTGAAACAAAACCCGCTGCCCTCCTGAATAATTGGCCCAGATAGCTTGCTTTCTGTTGATGCAGTTGAAAGCTTCTCTATGAGAGCATTTGTGTTCGAGTCTCACTTCGCAGCCATTTTTCTGGCCCCTCCTGGTCCGGCAGTTCTTGCTGTCGCTCACAGATTCCTATACCCCCACTCTTCCTGTCAGTTCTGTGAGGAGAGTGGACATTTCTTCCTCCTCTCCCTTCCCCTCCCTTGTTTTTGACTATTTACATAGGACCATCACCTCTCCTAATTTTCCTGATGCTTGAAACACCTCATAATTTAGTGTCCATCTCACCTCCTCCTTTTTCCCTGGTGTTTCTGGCTTTTCTTCTACAAGATAACTGGATTAAAAGGGATGGCAGCTTGTCCACAGCTCAATGCATCTGAGCTGTTTCTTCCTCGTGACGTTTCTGTTCAGAGCCGTGAATTTCCCAGGAAATATGGGAAAAGAAACCCAGGGAGGTTAAAGATCGCCAGGCAAACTGATCGGCTCCTGAATGAACCAGATCAAAGTGGTTGTAACTTGGGAAACTTCCCCTAAGAAAGTGTTGGCTCAATAGTAGAGCATATGCTTAGCGGGTATGTGGCCCCAGGATCCTAGAGGAAAGGAAAGGGGAGGGGATGGGGAGGAAAGGGAGGAGGGACAGAGGAGAACGGGGACGAAGAGAGGAGGAGGAGGAGGAGGAGGAGGAGGAGGAGGAGGAGGAGGAGGAGGAGGAGGAAGACAGAGACCGAACTACAGTGTTAAGTTGCTTTGCCTCAAATGACCTTCGTGGGAATTTTGTTTTTTTAAGACAGGGTTTCTCTGTATAGCTCTGGCTGTCCTAGAACTCGCTCTGAAGACCTAGCTGGCCTCGAACTCAGAGAAAATCCTACCTCTGCCTCTAGAGTGCTGGGATTAGAGGAGTGTGTCACCACATCCAGCCTTAGTGGGAGTTTTTAAAGGTAACTGACTGCTGTCCTGTCCAGCACCTAGGACAGTGGTGTTTGTTAAAGACTTCGGGATTAGGAAGAGGAAAGTATTAAGAGCTGGGCAGCCCGGTCAAACCAAGTATCAGCATATGACTGGAGCGTCTGCGGAGGTCAGCAGTATGATGAAACCTGCTCTGGGGTAAATGTCAGAAGAACATAAAAATAAATATCCAGTAAGACACATGTATGTGTCTTCCAGCTTCTTTTTCTTGTGTGAATCAATGCAATGAGGCGATCCTAGGGAAAGTACTCAGGAGCTGTAATGGCCAAACCTCCTTGTTGTGGGTGTAGCCGCTGTCATACTGTAGATTACCATTATCTGTCCATCTTTCAGTCTTTTATTATATGATTTGAAGAAACATGGTTGAGTCTGTTGTATATCTATCCTATTTAGGGAGTACTCAATGTATTTCTAAAAGTGGTCATTGTAATTAGTAGTTATAAAGTTTTCATGCTAGAGGAATAGAGTGTAGCATGGGTACTAGTGTAGGAGGGTACACAGGTGGCTGAACCAGAACTGGTACTCTTGGTACCCAGAATGCTGACCACAGACTTCCCAGCAGACCACTGTCTTCAGAAGTCCCTACCAGTCCTCTTAAGTTGAATGTGTACAACAAGTGCAGATTAATCATCCTAAAATACTGCTTTTGGAAATCCAAAGCAAGCACTTGGGAACTCAGCCCCTTCCTTTCCATGCCAGTTTTACCATTTACATGGCTGGGAGGCACTCAAAAGGAGGAAAGAGTAATGCCACTCTGATGCAGAATTCCCGCTAGGTGCTACCCAGGAAGGACAGGGTTGAAGATCAACATTGAAGGGCTTTCATATGGCTTCCTGTGAGAGTGCAGTCTGTGAATGAGTAGGAGGCTGACATACTCTCACATGGCCCCCTCTCACTCCAGAGCACAGCCTGAACCTAGAAGGAATAAGAAGCCAGGAGGTTAGGTTCTTGTCTTCTCTCTGTCGCCCTCATCATTTGGGCCCGAAGAGTGGCTTAGGGGTCTTCAGGTTTGTTCCTGGTGTGAACACAGGAGAGACAGGGACTAGCACCCTCCTCAACAGAAGTCACACTGGTTGTGTGTAGGTAAGTAGTAAGTAGTGTAAGAGTCTCAGAACGAAGCCGGGCGGTGGTGGCGCATGCCATTAATCCCAGCACTCAGGAGGCAGAGGCAGGCGGATCTCTGTGAGTTCGAGGCCAGCCTGGTCTACAGAGGGAGTTCCAGAACAGCCAAGGCTACACAGAGAAACCCTGTCTCAAAAAAAAGTCACAGAATGATGACTCTTCTGTTAGTGGTTCATACATAGGTCATTGGATTAAAATTCTTAGCTTTCTTCCCTGCCTGCTGGGGGCGAAACTGTAACGTGATTGCTGGAGATTTCCTTCCTTTGCTTTGCATCTCTTAAGACTTTCTTCTTTAAAGATGAGCAAATATTGAAAGCTCCCTGGGTCTGAGGATGGATTAAAAGTATTTATAGTAAAGATCCAGAGGCTTTGCCAACTCCAAAAGTGAGCTGAAGTGTGAGCGAGAAGAGCATTTTAGAAAACATTTCAGTTGTATTCCTAGCAGACTTTAAAGAGGAGTGTATCATGTTCTAAGTTAGCAAAGGTGTCAGAGAAAGTGCAGGCACCAGGGCTACCTGAGAAACCAGGGGAGTTCAGTGACTCAGAGTCAGGCGAAGGGGAACGGGGAATTCCTGATACAAAAAAGAAATGCTCTTCACAAACCTGGGGTAGGAAGTATGCTTACAAAGGCTCAAAAATATATATTAGAAGAAAGGGAAATTCACCCTAAAACAATGCCTCCCAAAAAGAGAAATAATTGTCATTATTGTAAGCACATTAGATCTAAAGCAATAGCACATGGGGCTTTGAACAACGTAATTAACAAATCAATAGAGAAATAGCTTGTCCCCAGTGGAATAGGGTTTTGTTGTTGTTGTTGATTTGGGTTTTTTGTTGTTGTTGTTTTGAGACACGGTTTCTCTGTGTAGCTTTGGCGCTTTTCACTCTGTAGACCAGGTTGGCCTCGAACTCACAGAGATCTGCCTGACTCTGCCTCCCGAGTGTTGGGATTAAAGGCGTGCGCCACCACCGAACAGTTTTTAAGGCTTGAACATTTCAGTTCTCAAAAAGAAAAAATATATATATTATCTAACCACTTTATAGTGAAATGACAAAATGCCCAAATAATTTGGAAATGTTTAAGCATGATTTTAAGTAACTTGTATCAAAGTCATATTGAAGACTATTCTGAAAATAAGAATTGTACACACCAAAAGTTGTATTTGAAATGTAGTCAGAGATGTACCCAAAGGTAAATGCATAATCGACATCATTTTCTTTTTAAAATACAGAAAGATTAAAAAAAGAATGAACCAAAGTGTAGGCTTGCTGGCTTGCCCATGTCAGCTCTGCTGGGTGCCCTGAAGCCTCCTGGCTCTTCTCAGTGTGGTTTTCAGTTCTTGCCTTTGTGCAGCTTTACCTACTGTCCTGTCCTCGGCTCCTCCACTAAATCTACCATCTACCTTCCTGCGGATTTAATTTTGTTTGTGTATGCATGTGAGAGAGAGAAAGTAGACACGTGTGTACCACGCCCGTTTGTGGAGGTCAGGAAAACATCTGGCTGTGACTTGTCACCTTGCGCTCTGTTGAGGCCGCGTCTGGATTCTGTGGCTATGCTAATACTCCAGGCTAGTTGGCCTGGACGCCTGTTTGATCCTCCTGTCTTCACTGTTGTCCGGACTGTAGAGTGAGGGTTGGGACTGTAGGTGCATGCCATCACATCCAGCTCTTCACATGGCTTCCAGGAAACAACTGGACCAAACTCAGGGGGGTGGGCTTCTGTGACAATGACAAGGTTTTCTTTAAGCACATGTATGTACTTAACACTATAAATTCAAAATATATAAATCACAGGTAATAGCTTACAAAGAGAAATTCCCAAACCGTCAATCATAATGGGTGGTTTATTTATATATATGTGTCTTTAATTGTGCATCTGAACTATTTTCTTTGATAGCTGTATTGTTTTCACACACATACTCCTATTTCATCTCCCCCACCTGAAGCTCTTCTTATTGGAATTTACCCCTATCATAACTCAAACAAAATAACACCAATTTGAATGATTAAAGTGCAGAATTAGCAGTTTGCTTTAAATGGGTAACTTTCAATCTTTATGGCTACCACACATAATAAAAATATATTTAATATGCAAAGCCAAGAAAAATAACTATGTGCATTTGTGAAATAAAATGTCGTAAGTATTTTCCTGTTATTATATTTATTTATTTAGGTTTATTCTTATTTATGTGTATGTGTGTGTGTTCATGGGAGCCAGCAGAGGGTGTTCGATTCCCTGGAACTGAAGTTGCTGGTGGTTGTGAACTACCTAACATGGGTGCTGGGAACTAAATTCAAGTCCTCTTTAAGAATAGTACACGCTCAGCCGGGCAGTGGTGGCGCACGCCTTTAATCCCAGCACTCGGGAGGCAGAGCCAGGCGGATCTCTGTGAGTTCGAGGCCAGCCTGGGCTACCAAGTGAGTTCTAGGAAAAGGCGCAAAGCTACACAGAGAAACCCTGTCTCGAAAAACCAAAAAAAAAAAAAAAGAATAGTGCACGCTCATAATGACTGACCCATCTCTCCAGCCCCATATTATTTTCAGTGCTGATTGTGAGCCCCTAAATTGATTTCACAACTCACATATAAGTCACAATTCAGCCTCTTAAAAATTTTAATAGTTATGCCTGCTCCTAACCAAATATACATGTTCTAGGTAAATTTGAATGTTCACAATAATTCAGCACATACTGTGCCACAGAGTATCGGTTTCAAACAGTTTATATTCTTTAATCGTAATGAACTTGTGAGAAATATAATCTAAAAGATGGCTTTTGGGTCTTTAAAGTCTATTTGGTGGTATTTTTAAGTATGCCTATTACTTATAATTTAGAGGTAACAGTGAAATATAAAACTCTTCACACTAAAGGGCTGTGGGCGTGCTGTCTATCAAACCTGTGTACTGGGATAGATCTGCTTCCAAGCTGTTTTTGTTGTTCCTGCTGAGATCAAACTCAGCACCTCATGCATGCCAGGCAAGCACTCTACCCCTGAGCCACACTCCTACACCTAAAAACGTTTATTGTAAATATATTTATTAAGACAAGAAAAAGAAGGCTAGAGAGATGGCTCGGATGTTAAGAGCACTTGCTGTTCTAGGAAACACAAGTTTAGCTCCAGCACCCCATCTGGAGGCTCACAACCACCTGCAGCTCCACCTCCAGGGCAGCCGGTGCCTCCTCTGGTTCTGAAGGCACTCAGATGTGTGTGTATTCATGCATGTGTGCTCACATGCACACAGACACAAACTTTAAATCTTTTTTTAAAGGCAAGTGATAGAAAATAAATGAGTTAATTGTATGATGTGAAAAGCTATAAAAAAAGACAGTTGAGGAAACTAATTTTAAAAAAAGAAAGAAAGAAAAACAGAAACCACCTGGAACCAACTGAAGGAATGTTGGGAAGAAGTTAGAAGATAGGTAGTCTGTGAGTGAGTACTTACTAAGAAAAATCAAAGTACATGTTCCCTTTGGGGAGCATTCTTTTCTTTAGCCTACCTTGTAGTCTAAGGTTTCTTCTCACCTTTAGGAGTTGGTTATCACTGTTTGGGGCTGGGTATTGTTGTTTTTTTTTTTAAATAATCTCTAAATTATGTATTATGTACACGTGTGTGGGTACCCATGAAGGCCAGGAGAGGGCGTAAGATCTTCCAGAGCTGGAGTTATAAGTAGTTGTGAGTCACCCAGCTTGAGGGCTTGGAATGGAACTCGGGTCCTCTGCAAAAGCAACAGGTGCTCCTAACTGCTGAGCCATCTCTCCCACCCCACCACCAGCATTTTGTAAGAATGATTGAATTTGGGGTGCCTTCAGGACCTTCCCAAATGCACCCAAGCAGAGGTCACACAGTCCTGTGATAGTCAGCATCTCAGACTCTGGCTTTGGGTACAGTCTGAGCATTTTCCTCCAGTGGATCCTTCCTTCTTGTCCTGGCTAGTTTAATGTCACCTTGACACAACTTAAGAGTTATTTGGGAAGAGGGACTCTCAGTTGAGAAAACGCCTCCCTACGATTTGCCCGTAAACAAACCTGTAGTGTGTTTTATTGGTTATTGATTGATGTAGTGTGCTCTGCCCATTATCAGTGATGCCATCCCTGGACAGGTGGTCCTGGCATGTAGAAGAAAGCAAGCTGAGCAAGCCAGGAGGAGCAAGCGTTCCTTCATGACCTCGGCTTCAGTTCTTGCTTCTAGCTTCCTGCTCTGACTTCCTTCAGGATGGACTGTGATGTGGAACTGGACATTGAAACAGGAATAGAAATCCCAAGATACTTCTCAAGAAAGGTCGCCTCTGATACGGTGGTATGAGTCCAAGTGAACTGTTATTCTAAAGCATTGGACTAGGGTACCAGTATCCAGGAGTTAGAGACCAGCTTGGAAAGAAGCTGAAGCTTCCAGGACTGAGCTGCAATCAGTCTGGTGAGGTGATCAAGAAAACAGACCCTGAAGGCAAGCCTAGCGCTTCAGCAGAGGTTGCATGAAATGAAATAATGGGCAAAAGCAAGAGCGGAGGAAACACAAAAAGAGGAAACACAGGTCCACCAAAAAAGGACATCAGATGCCTCACTGGCCAAATGGATAACAGGGCAATTACTCACCATGCTCCTTAAGACCTGAGCCGAGGAATGTCCAGGCTGCCTGCATGGAGTGGTCATGCTGCAGTGGAAGTTCCGGACAGCCCTTTGATTGGCTTCAGTTCCCAAGTAGAGGCTTTCTTCTAGTCCTACCAGAAGAAATCTTTCCAAGTGATGACCACAGACAGTATTTCTCTTACAGGGATATTATTTGTAATTCATTATTGAACTTCTTGGTGACCTGTTCCTTTAGAACAGTGGTTCTCAACCTGTGGGTTGCAACCCCTATGGGGGTAGAATGACCCTTTCACAGGGGTCACCTAAGACCATCAGAAAACACAGATATTGACATTGCAAGTCATAACACTAGTAAAATTACAGTTAGGAAGGAACAGTGAAAAGAATTGTATGGTTGGGGGTCACCACAACATGGGGAACTGTATTAAAGGGTCGCAGCATTAGGAAGGTTGAGAACCGCTGCTTTAGAAGAAGAATGCCTGTTCTTTCTTAGACTTCAGAAAAGGTAGAAATGGAAGAGGAATAGACAGAGGGGGCAAGTGACTCACAACCCAGGCTACAAGGTGTACATTTAGTATTTCAGGAACCCCTGTAGGTGGCAGCTGGGGGCAAGTTCCAAAGGAAACCCTGCCTAAATGAAAACACATGCCGTCCTTAGGGAACGATTTGAGACAGTGGTGATGAGGACATCAGTGATAATGTGGGTGTCTGTTTAGTGTGACATCTGCTTCTGAGCTGTGACGTCCTTTACCTTCACTGTCTTCATTGTCAGCAGCCCACGGTCCTGTCACACTGTTGCCCAAGAACAGAAACTGCCTTGAAGACAGCCAGAGAGGGCTGCAAAGTACCTCAGTAGTGGAGTTCTGGGATGCAAGAGACCGTTGATTCCATCTGTACTGGAAGGGGGAGAAGAGAAGGAAGATAAAACTGCTGTCCCGCCTTCATTTCTGTTGCTGTGGTGAAAAACACTAACCAGAAGTGACTTAGGGGGTCACAGGGGTTATTTCAGGTTCCAACTCCAGATCACAGACCATCACTGAGGGAAGTCAAGGCAGGCCCGCTTCCTATCCCACACTGCATTACCTTTTACCAAGTGTTTGAATGTAATTGGCCCCGATAAGCTCATATGAAGTGGCACTGTTAGGAGGTGTGGCTTCGTTGGAGTAGGTGTGGCCTTGTTGGAGGAAGTGTGTCACTGTGGGGGCAGGCTTTGAGGTCTCATATACGCTCAAGCCGGGCCCAGTGTCTCAGACCACTTCTTTTTTTGTTTGTTTGTTTGTTTGTTTGTTTGTTTGTTTTTTCGAGACAGGGTTTCTCTGTGTAGTTTTGCGCCTTTCCTGGAACTCACTTGGTAGCCCAGGCTGGCCTCGAACTCACAGAGATCCGCCGGCCTCTGCCTCCCGAGTGCTGGGATTAAAGGCGTGCGCCACCACCGCCCGGCATCAGACCACTTCTATTGCCTGCGAGTCAAGATGTAGGACTCTCAGCTACTTCGCCAGCACCATGTCTGCCTACAAGCCACCACATTGCACCACGGTGATAATGGACTAAACCTCTGAAAATGCAGGCCACCCCAAATAAATGTTTTTCGTTTATAAGAGTTGCCATGGCCATGGTGTTTCTTCATAGCATAGAAACCCTGACTAAGACAGAAGTTGGTACTGGGTGTGGGGTGTTGCTGTGATAGGCCTGACCATGCTCTTGTTTGAAGGAATATGGACCTTGAGACTGTGGATTAGAAAAGCAGTTGAACAAGTGCTGCTTAATGGGACATTCTAGTAGGAACATGGAAGACAATGGTGTGATTTAAACTGTAGGGGCCGGGCTCAAGAGGTTTCAGAGGAGAAGAATTTTAGTACGTTGCCTAGAGATCATTCTTGTGATATTTTGGTGAAGAATGTGGCTGCTTTTTGCCTTTGTCCAAACAGTCTGTCTGGGGCTAAATTGAAGAGTTTTGGATTAATTCCACTGGCAGCCTAGTATAGACTCTGTCATGTGGTTATTAGTGTTAACTCAAGATTTATAATGAAAAGGAGCACCAGGAAGTGGAATGGAGCTAAGTCCTGTGTTCAAGGTGATAAAAAGATTAAGAAATGGAATAAAGGGAATGGTGACCTCAGGACAAGATCCCACCCAGCTAAATTTCCAACTTGTGAAAAGGAATTGAAGAAAAGCTTAAAGCATGGTGTGGTGATACACACCTTTTTAATCCCAGCACTCAGAAGGCAGAGACTGGCAGACCTGAGTTTGAGGCCAGCCTGGTCTACAGATCCAGTTTCAGGACAGCCAAGCTTAGGCAGTGAAAGAAACCATTTGAAAGTAAAAGTTGGTGAAGATGTAATTGAACTAGGGGGCCTTGTTCCAGGCCCAGCAAGCAGCAGAACTTGGCTTCTTCAGCCACATGGTTCTGGCTTTGGAGTCAAGGATATAAGAAAGGCATTTTGGAATCTCCCTCTACAGCTAAGAAAGCCACTGAGGCCAAGCATGTGTCTCTGAATAGAGGCCTAGAGAGAAGCCATTGCATGAACCTGGGAAGGTGAAGCCTGGATTTCCTTGGAGACCCCAAGATGTTGGAGATACCAGAGCCATGGGATACATGCTGAGGAAAGCTGCTAACAGGCTAAGACAAAGAAGTGTGTTGCAGTCAACGAAGCTGAAAGGAGTTGAATCTAGGCAATTCCTTAACTCAAGCTCTTCTCTCAGATGATTCTAGGCTGTATCATGTTGATAGTTAAAGCTAACAAGAACAGCTTCCTTCCTGTGTTCTTAGGTAAATATCCCTGCCATGCATTCACTCCTAGGAGAGCAGCAAGTGCAAAAGAACACAACCACCCTGGCTGGCCATGTTCGGAGTGGGCTGCCCAGAAGTTGTAATGTATTTTCCCAAGGAAATGATGTTAGCACAACACAAACATGTTTACCCATAGTGTGCCAAAACCAGTCATGACAGACCTAAACCATTTTGGATACTAGTGTTTCCATGGAAAATTTCACTCAGATTTTTCCCCTTAAATTGCTGTGGACACATTTCTCCATCAAAGAGGAGTACTCTTTGATCCCTGTGGATGACACCGTAGACTCGTAAGTCCAACTCCCAGCCTGTAGTGCATGTAGACGGACGATGGGAGGGTGAATGGAATTGAACACAGGGCCCTGGAGACCTTGGAAGAGGAACAGAATAAAGTCTTTTAAAGGGGAAAGAGAGTTGGGAGTTCCAGAGAGGCTAAAAGAAGGTTAAGAGATTTGAGGGACCCAGAACTCACTGATCTAAGCCTCCGGGATCTTCTCACTGTCTGTTTCTTCTAGGGACACAATGAGTCTGCCCTGTCTCCCCTTTTACTGTTCACATACAGACTTTAATGAAACTGAGTTCAACCCCATGCTGCTCCCTACTCAGCTGATCTTAAAGCAAGCACATTAGCTTTAATGTTTGTTTGTTTGTTTCTGTAAAGGAAATGGACGTGCTAACCCCCACCCACTCCCAGTACTTCTTTCTCAACTGGAATTACACTCACTCCTTATCTGGTCCCCAAAGGTTCCCAGATAAAGTGGCAATTTGGGGCAATTCCACGGAGTGTGTCTGATAGTCAAAGGGGTTTATTTTGAGTTAACTTAACAAGGAGCAAAGGGGAATTGGTCGTGGGATCCAGGAAAGGTGAGGCGCAGTCCCACACGGTTCTCTGGAGAACTCTGCCTTGGTCCACGGTACCACCATCCAGGATCACGAGGTAGTCAAGAGAGCAAGCACGTGCACATTTCAGTTCTTAAGGGGTCCCCCCTTGGCCATGGGGGGGGGCACAGCGCACAGGTACCTAGCAGTTACCTGCTGCCTACTGGGGGCGGTGCTTCATGGGTAAAGCAGAGACAACCACCCCTACAGTATAAGCCTGCTTCTGGCTCAGAATTACTGACCAAATTTATTTCTTCATAAAACTGTCTTTCCTCCTCTCCACTCTGAGCCAACACCTATTTCTTAGAATGTCATGACAACTAAAATGGGGTTTCCTCAGAGAGGTCAACCTTGCCCTTGCCCTTCCCCGGGGAACTCAGGCTCCCTGCTCCCTCTCCAGTCAGTTCTGCGGGCTCCTTTTATACGTCTTCTGTGTTTACCTTCACGTCTGCTGTACCGCCCATCATGAAACACAGCACGTGCTGATTATTTTTATGTGAACCAGTGAGTAGGATAGCCACGTTGGGGCAGGGCTTCCAAGGACTGTTGGGTAAATACTCAGCAGTACAAAACCAAAGAAATGAGCAAATAATACAGCCGTAGCCTCCCAGCTAGAACTTTTATAAACCAACTAAAATCAAGGCAGATGGACCCAGTAAGCAAACGTGTTTGTAGGCACAATGGGTCAAAATTCTTCCAAAACCAGGTGTTAAATATCTGCTATAAGCAAAATGCCTCAAGTGAACCAGGCTGTTAATAGTTTCTGTCTTCACGGAGCTTTTGTTAGTCAAGATGACAAATAGAATGCATCCATCTACATAAATTGGTAATTATAACTTTGAAACGTATCATTTTGATGAATGCAATGAAAAGTTCCACAGGTATAAGAGCCTTTAACAGGGAGATTTGATGGGACCAACATGCCAGAATAGCATTTCTGAGACTTGCCGGAAACCTGTGTACCAAGAACCATCATGCTCCGCCTCCACAGCTGGCCTGAGAGGAGGTGCCTGCCATAGGGTGCCTCAGCCCAATATGGGCCATTTTGCACTTGGTAATTCTTGGGGAGCCTGTGTGCTGCAGAATGAACGCTTAAGTAGCATTCCTGGTCTTTACTTGCGAGGAAACCCAATGTATGATAGGCACCGATGTCTTAGCCTTGTTCCATGTCCAAGGCCAGAGAAGGATGATGGTGACCAAATCTGTCCCTCCTCCCTTCCCCAACTAAGAGCCACTGCTCTACATGAAATGTGGTCTTTACAAAACATGATTTATCCAAGTCAGAACCGCGAACTAAGTATGCACTCGCTAAATAACTACTTCTTGAGCGGTGAGACACCCCAGGGAGAAGAGAACCATGCAGTGGGGAATAGATGAAAGGTCACAGATCCATAATGTTCTGGGAGACGGATATGTCTATTGGTGAAAGAAGTCATCTGTGGGAACATGGTATTTTAACAAAGGCTCAAAAGAAGCAGGGGAGTGTGCGGTGCGCCATAAGGAGAAACACCAAGACCAAGGAGGAGGCCATTGGAGGGCCGTCTGTCCTTGGCCTCGCCTTTCCGTCAGCGCCTTTGTGTCTGCAGGTCTCACCAGGCTCCTTTGTGTTTCAGAGGGTTCTCCGCAGAAGGGCAGCTGAACGGACTTCAGAACAGCCTTAGCCCTGCAGCCTTTATGCCCATCGCCAGCTCCACAGGTCAGTGGCCTGCTCTTCTCTGGGTGGGGCAGCAAGGAAGGTGGCATCTGGCCCTTCTCTCCTTTGCCTCTGTCAAGAGCGTCAGCTCAGAGGGACAAATGTCCAGGCTTTGAAAGCATTGGCAGATACATATTTTGATGATATTTTTCCTTTAGAATAATACGACAGCCTGGGATAGGTGGGGTTTTGCTTTGCTTTGTTTCGTTTCAGAACTGATGGGGTAAATGCAACATCCTTGTCTAGTAGAATACTCTGAGTTTTAATGTACACTCCCTGTGTTTGACTGGCACTCCACTAGTCACTTAGTATTTCTCCATGGTGGATCTCTTGGCCCTCACAACAGCTTCATGAGCTCCATCTCCTACCTCCCCTGACACGAGGAAACTAAGACTCAGCATATTAGCTGTACATACATCCATAGTTAGGTGTCTGGACTTTGAGGTGAGTCTCGTTGTGTTGATGCCAAAGGTCTGTGGACAGGGCCCATAGCCTCTCATTGTAAGGGCATGTGTGCAGGTGAGGTAGCAGTGAGCCGGGTGGGGGGCGTGGGGGGGGGGTTCTGCGTAATAATTCATAAGCACACACTAATCAGAAAACTGAAAGAAGGTAACTTTGATTTAAGTCGATAAACATTGACCACTGAGCACGTACTCTGGAGTAGCATTTGGCCCCTGAGTTCCACACAGTACAGAACAAACAGAATGGTCTCCACTCTGGGGTGCTGAAAAACTCAAGGAGATAGAAGGGCATGGGGAGTGGCTACAGGAGATTCTGTGGCGGGTTCTGTACTGGGGACATGGGAAACGACAACAGACAACATTGACTAGGCCTTCACTGTATGTCAGGCTATGTGTTGCGTGCTTTGTAGCAAGCCCATTGTCAAGTGTACACAGATAAGAACTGAGAGCCCCTGTCTTATTTATGTGTAGAGGAGTCAACAAGGTTGTGAAGTACATCTGAAGTGTCATGGAGTACTTACAATGAGTGCAAAGATCCTGTGCCATGCGCACGCATGTACCTTTTCTGCAAACTCATTTGTTAGTATGGCTGGGGAAAGGGTATGTGCAAAAGATGGCAAGAGGAAAGTGGTGGAGCATCAGGGCCAGTCGTAAGCTGTAGAGGGAACTTGTCATCATCCTGACAGCTGCAAGAAGCCCTGGAGGAGTTCAGGAAGAGTACAGGGGATATGATAAGGAGTGACAGTGGCCCTGAAAGTCGTAGCAGATGCTTGACTGTATCATGAGGACAGTTAACATATCTCACTGCTTTGTTTGGAGGATTAAATGAAGCAGTGTGTACAGAAGGACTCTTCCTACATCTGGGTTATTGAGCCATATTAACATTCTAATAAAAGCATAAAATCAGTTCTCCTGCACAACATCAGAGCCTGAATTCAGGAGATATTTGATGGCCTGTGCTTGTGACCCTCCCCGTGAAGACTAGAGCATGGTGGTGGTTGCTGTTTCATGCTGGGCACTGCACCACACCTCACCACCTCACGTGTGCTGGGTGCTCTGCCACCGAGAACACCCCAGCTCTCAGAGCATGGCAGCTCTGGTTAAGAAAGTAAAACTTGCACTGGAACTGTGATGGAGAGAAGTGGTGACTGAGAATCGCGGGCAGGTTTGAAGTCACTCTGGGTCACGGTGCCTAGAGCCCTTCCCTCATGCTTTAAGCTGGAGAAGTTTGCAAGACCCAGGAGCCCCGACTACCTCCCGTGCATTCCTAATTGAACCATATGGAGTTGAACTCTGTGTGCTCTCTGGTTGAAGGAATTAGAGCTGTGAAGGATCAGCTGGGTCATGATTGCAGCAGCTTGGTGGCCCCTAATGACATCAGTTAGATCTTGTCGCAGTCGTACTGTATTTGTGTCGGCATAAAGGACAGATCAAGCAGTTATATTCGCCATCAACTGTTGTTGTTTTTGTTCTTTTGGGGGACCCACCACCCAGCTCCCAAATAAATCACACATGGAGGCTTATTCTTACTTCTGAATGCCCGGCCTTAGCTTGGCTTGTTTCTTGCCAGCTTTCCTTAACTTAAATTATCCCATCTATCTTTTGCCTAGGGCTTTTCCTTTTTTCTAACTTCTGTATCTTACTCTTACTCTGTGGCTTGCTGTGTAGCTGGGTGGCTGACCCCTGGAGTCCTCCTCCTCCTCTGGCTCCTAGATCCCTCCTCCCAGTTTTCTCCTTCTATGTATTCTCTCTGCCTGCCAGCCCCACCTATCCTTCTCCTGCCTCACTATAGGCCATTCAGTTCTTTATTAGACCATCAGGTGTTTTCGACAGGCACAGTAACACAGCTTCACAGAGTTAAACAAAAGTAACACACCTTAAAATCATATTCTACAGCAGTCAACCATTGTCCCTGCTTTCCCCTTGAGGTAACAGCCAGGTGATTATTCCTGCCATCATTCCTGTTCACTCACCAGATATTTAGTGCTTTGTCACCCTGTGACTCGAGGCCTCTACATGTTGTTGGATTTATTGTCTGTGACTTTCCTGATGCTAACGAAATGCTGGAGTGCAGGAACCCGTAAGGGCTGACACTTGGTGAATTCCCAGCACACGTGGCATTGGTAACTGCCCTGCATGGCAGTGTTTCAGCAATGCAGCTTGGGATTTCCACAGCAGTTAGATTTCAAAGCTGTTCTAGAGTTTCAGAGGGGTGTTCTGTGCGAAGGAGACAGGGCTGCCACTAGCAGCAGTTTCCTTTAAGCCCAGAAGAAGGGGGTGGGGGAGAGAAGGACGGAGACAGAAAAAGAGAGCACAACAGTGCCATATTACTCTCCTCAGCTGTCCTCCAAATACCTTTAGCCCCTCTCTTGTACAGTAACAGGTCCATAAATATAGCTCATGTCTGTTTCCTGCCCTTTAACCCTTCGCTTTCATCTGGCTGGCTCTACTCTAAGATGTGTGACTTTGCAGGTAGCTCCGAGCTGTAAAACAGCCCAGTCCTTTACTTCTGATGGCAGGCTCATTGCATTCTTTCTATTATGCATATTCAGTAAAAAAAAAAAAAAAATGCACCTCTGCTAGCAGAGGGCCTGGAAGGAATGCTGCCTGAATGTTAGCGTCCTTACCTTCCCTACCAGGCCTTGCATCCCAAGTTTGCAATGAAAGGAAGGGGAGAGTCAGCAGACTTGGAAACTGGAGAAGGAAGCTGGAGCGAGGGCCCTTGGCCCCAAGCCAAACTCATTGGCTCTCCTTTGCAACCATGGCGCTCCTTCTTGAGCTCTGGAGTGCTAAAGTGAACTAAAACAGCTAAGAAGGCAGATTAGATACTGTAGGGATCTGCAGCAGTACCCACTGCCCTGGCCCAGCCCACTCCTTACCTTCTGTAAAGCACCCTACCTGGAAGACAGCCTCTTGCCTCACACCCGTATTCTTAAGCTCCTGTTAGTCTGTAGTTGTGGATGGGACCTTGCTCTCTTGAAAATCAGTGATGGATGTCATTTCAAGAAGAAAGCAGCAAAGTCCTGTTAAATGCTTATTGTCTCCAACCCTGGTAAAATGTGCAGTGGCTCCCTGACCTTCTCATGGGGACATCACAGAAACACCTCAGTATGACAGTGCCCGTCCACTCCCCTGGTGTCTTGAGACAAGAAAAATGAACTTACTTTAATGTAAATCCAGAGGGGCTTACACTCTCAGGACCTAGAAATCATTTTACCTTCCAAGTGACTTGTTTGCCTGGCAGCTGCCAGTAAAATGACCTGTTTTCGTGGTCAGATTATTCATCCTACATTCTGTAGTTAGTGGAGCTCCTCGGGGGTCTGAACATAGTGAAGAATAAGATGAGCAGCACTCCCAGGGTGATGGCCCTGGTGTCTGATGGCCTCTTCTTTTCCTTCCATTTCCCCCTAATGGGGCTTTAACTTCTACACCCATTGCTAAAACTCCCCGAGCATTCCTCTGTGCAGGGATGGAGGGTAAGATTTTGAGGTGATGCCTACTCCTGTGCTGTTGGGAAGCAGAAGAGAGACAAGGAATTGGTGTTTGGCAGGAGGCGGGATGGCAACACCTGAGAACAATGGTTCTCTTAGCCTAGTTTGGGATTTTACCTCTTGTCCTTTGGGCCAAGATCAAATACAGTGTTAAGTGGGGATTTTTTTTCTTCATTTTTCCAGGATCTTTGGAAGCTCCCCAAGTTATTTTCGCCAGATCCAAACCCTTACCCACACAGTCTGGAGCCTTTGCTACAGTTATAGGACAGAGAAAATCAAAGTCGGTGAAGTCAGGGGCAATTTAAGGTAATAGTAAGAATAAGAGCGTATTTTTGTCGTCATCACTTCCTGACTTCGTGCCACAGCCAGGGACTCAGTAGCTATGAAGAAAGCAATGCAGTTCAGGGTCTGGGAACACAGCTCACCGGTACAACACAGGCTTAGCATGCACGAAGCCGTGGGTCAGATCCCCACTACCAACAAAGAACCAAAGGCACTCAAGTTGAGACTTTATGAAAACAGCACCTAAGGACCACTTCAAACCGGGGTCCAAGTTAAGCTGTGCTTAGCTGGCTTCTGTACTGCACTGGCCCCCCAGAAGGTGGCGCTGTGGCAGTAAGAACTTTCTCTGCTGTTGTTAGAAGTTTTTGTTTAAAAATGCAGGGTCTTTGAGACCAGTCAAAAGCATTAAAGCCGTAACCAAGGTTCACAGGTAAAGTATAACGGGATATGGGAAAGGCGACACTGTTAAGACCCAATCACGATAGACTCAACAGAGAACAGGTATTCATTATCAGGAAGGCTTTTAGACTAGGAGGTAGTTCGTGGACTTTGAGATAATGAGGTGGAAAGGGAACAAAAATATTTTGTAAAGGCTTTGGTGACGTTCATAATTGTGGTGGTTACAAGTTTTAAATAAGCACACACCCGTTAATTGGCAGGAAAACAAGCTCGATCCCATCCTGCACCACCTGTGGTAGCCTGTGCAATTAAGGAGTTGCCAGACTTGGTCTTGTGAAGCTGTGGCCTCACCTCACTAATGCTCCTTGGGGTTGTGTTCCAGCTGTAGCCTTCAGAACTCACCAGAAAATTCTCTGAAACCCCAAGACTGTAATTATTCCTTTCTTCTTTGCTCAGTCCCACATACTCAGCATTAATGGCACACCTCCTATGAGCTTAATATTCTCCTTTCCTCTGGGGGAATATTTATAAACTTCTTTGAGAAGCATTATTCATTAAAATGCCCCAGCAGAGCAAAGGAGAAGGGAAAGACATTTACCCACCACGGGCTTCATTTACATTGGATCAGAAAGCTTCAGATATCTTTCCCAACCCATTTAAACTCTCTCCAGAACGGAATGAGGATAGAGACAGGAACACCAAATCCAAGACTTGGTCATCTACCAAAACGTACCGGAGAAACCAAAAACACCCGGAATTGTGGTGCTGCTCGGCCAATCGCACTTGAACCCTGACACAAAGCAGCCAGTTCCGTGATGAACAGCTTGTAAAGTATAGAAAACTTCAAGGAGGAGATCAAGATGTCCTTCGGTAGACTGGCATCCAGGAGGGTGAATGTGACAGCCAGCTCCAAACCAAACTGACGGCCTGCCAAGGAGCACTGGCATCTCTGTTTCCAGGTCTGTGAGGCTTGGACCTGCCATGGCGTGTCGCTTTCCTCGAGCCTGTCTCCTGGTGTCCCCTGGTCCTCTCTGATCAGTGCTTGCCCGTGTAGGCTTATCAGCAGTGCGGCCTTGAGAAGGTTCATCTCCTCACCTGGAATTCTGTACAAACACGGTCCTGCTAAACTTGAGTTCACCGTCTTCTGGAGACAGTATGCCAAGGGTGCATGGACGTGGGCCCAGAGTCAGTCACGGTCTCAGAAACCAGCCTTCTGTGAGCAGTATGGCTCCAGCGAAGCATCACCAAGCAGACCCACCAGCCTGTGTCTGCCGAAATTCTTAATCCGGTTCATCCCGCCCATCTGCAGTGGGTTCCTTCCTTGAACAGAGAAGTAGTTTACATGGCGAGGGGGCAGAAGAGTCTCAGAGGCCACAGCCCATTCCAGCAGCGATCCGTGAGATGGTGGCCAGCGAGGAGGTCTCTGCACCCACAGTTCCTGCTGAGCGGCCTCGGCGCCTGTGACAGTCCCAGAAGCCTTCCTTCTGTGGGTTGCAGAGGCAGACGCGCTGGACTGAGAGACGTATGTTTGCAAAACATGTTGTACAATGCTGAGGAAGTTCCTGGGGTCCTCTTCAAGGTAACTGTGCTGAGGGCATCAGAGAGGAAAGCACATCTAAGACCCCTCTGTCCCACCCTAGGCAAGTGTTACATGCTTAGCTCCTGTCTGTTTTACCAGTCTACTATAAATATATACATTGTGTTAACTGTATTTTCTGTGTTCTCAGTGTTCTGATATTTGGGGTCCCTACAGACTGGGAAAGTGTCTGCCTCCATCAGGGCTGTTCACCCCAAGTTGCCCCAGAACAAACAAGCCTTTTCTAATCAACCAGTCCCCAACAACTCTCTTTACCAAACTCTCCCACACCAGTCCAGAGTGTTCCCCCTGCCCAGTCATTCCTGAACTGGATCCCGAGCATCTAATGAACACCTCCAGAGTTCCAAGGCCCACTGGAAATTATTCAGAAGAGAGAAACCAGCCTGTGTTCTTGAGAGGTCTTCTCTTTGACAGGACACCCGTGATTGCCCTCACTCCTGTCTGCCTCCTGACCAGCACTGGTTAGTTTTCTGACCAGTGATTGTAATGTACACTGTTAGGCGCCTCTCTAGGAAGTATAATCTGTTCCTTCTCCCAAGCCTTCCCCCCCATCCTCCTGAGGCTGCACCGACTTCTCATACTATATCCAGCATGCACATTCTTAGAACAAACACCAGTAGTAAAAAGTTCATTCATTTGCAGCATCGGGAATCAACAAAAACTCTTAATTCTGCTCCGATCATGCAGCTCCAGGCTGCTATCTCCTCACTCATCCCTGCTAACAGGGAATGACCTGTGGAGAGAGGCACAGGGAAGGCCTCATCACACAGTGGTACTTCAGCAGCATGGTTTGCTAGCCAGATCTGGCTGCAGCTACACACAAGGATGCAGGCTGTACATGGCTGACCGGCCTGGCTGACAGCCAGTGAAGCTCCATGCAGCCCTGTCCTGAGGCCTCTCTGGTTACAGTTACTCTTTCTCCGTTGAGAAACACAGCTCAAGGATCCTGAGCCACCTGGTTGGGAGTCAGAGAGGAGGCAGCTTGGCATTCAGTTTGGGGAAGATGGGAGGGTACTTCTAAGGACTCACCCAAAGGGGCTTGGTCTGCTTGAAAGAAAGCCAAGAAACTCTTTTTCTGAAGTGGATTAAGAAATAAGCTACTGGGAAAGATAACATCTGAAAATTGATACTGTCTCTTGCGGAGCTGGCCAAATCCCAAGAGAAGAGTGATGCCTCTTCTTCAGCTGTTAACAATTACTACCTTGTTATGGAGACAAGGGAGGTCCAGTGGCCTCGTCTCAGACTGTATTACTGAAGCACACACTGCTCTTGGAAACAAAATGCCTGGCACCCTGGATCCTTAGACGTGTACCCATCATTCCATTTTGTAGCAAGGTTGTATGGCCCTGGGTAACCTCTGTTCAGTTTGGGTGGCAGAAGAATCAGTTCCCTCTTGTAGCCCTGAACTGGGCAGGTAACCAGTGTAAAGTTGCCTTCCCTGTGCCTCTCTCCACAGGTCACTCCCTGTTAGCAGTCCAGCCCCCAGTCACACAGCAGTGAACCCACACATCTTGCTACCAGTCTTAATGGGATGCTTGTTACAGCCACATACCTCTCCCATCCTTGTGTCCTTAGGACGTAATTGTTCCTAAAAGGTCTACAGAAAGAAAATGGCATGTTAAGCCATGCCTGTCTTTGGAAAAAGCAAGCTTTACTCATGGAATATTTACAATTGTGCTTACTTCATCTGCAGAGTTGGAACTGGGTTCCAGGGGGCGTAGGTATTTAACTGCAGGGCTTGGGGAATGATGAAGTAGATTGCCCTGTTGACAGGATTGCTGTTGATGTTTATCCTTTAGTCTTTCAACTTAGGCTGTAAAGAAAAGACCCGGGTTCCCTCCAGTCCTCCGAGTGGAAAGCATCACTAGTTAGACTAAAACAGACTTCTGTTCTCAACTTCTGAGCATGGGTATCCCACTCAGCTGCACAGCTATCAAGGGCTCTCTGCTCTTGACCTAACCCAGGTAATCCAGTTACCTGAAGCCAGAGAGGAGCAGCTTGAATGGGTGAAGTGTCCCTTTAGCTGCATCAGTAAAACATAACCTTTGACCCCAGCACAAGATGGGGCTAGAAGTAGGAAAAGGTTCTCAGGTGATGGGAAAAGTCGGCTGGTTCTGTCACCGCAGTGCTTTGATGGATTAGTCTCTTCGTTAGTAAGAAGAAAGTCTGCTCTTTTGTGTTTCTACACTGAACTATTTGAGAAGGTTTTTATCCCGCCCCTCCACCTAGTTACTTGTGATTTGCCATGGACATTCAAATAGATGACAAGCCCGATGTAGATATTTTGAAATTTGGTAAGTTTTCATATTTTCTTGTAGTAGAACTGGAAACTGTATGGGATGATGAACCATTTCGTAGTTTTCAGTAGATGTCATAATATGAAATTTTCAAAACTGCTGCTCTTAGAAGACTCTCCTCTGGTCTTTTCTATCTGTTTACCCTTCTTTCTGTTGTGCTTGTCTGAAAATACCTACCCCTTCTTTATGCGGAGGATCTGACTTGTCCTGGTAGGCTTCTGGTCATTGAGAAGGGAGACACCACAAGATCTAAGGAGGTAGCTCAGCGGGTAAAACACTTCCTGTGCCAGCATGAGGACCTGAGTTCTAAACCCAGAACCCATGGAAAGCCAGGCACGGTAGTGTACGTCTGCAATGCCAGTGCTTCCACAGCAAGCGGGAGCTGGAAACAGAGCACTTCCAGAAGCTCGGGGAGCTAGCAAGCCTGATATGTGCGTCAGCCCACAACCAAGAGAATCTTTCTCAAGCAAGATGGAATGCTTGTACTCAAACACATGAATACACACACATCCTACAAACACACACCATACACACCCAAAAGGAGAGAAGCCCCCTCTATGGAGTGTACCTCTGTGAAGGGAAGTTGCTGTATATAACATGGAGAAGACATAGTCTTCTTAGGAGCCAGGCTCATGAAAACTGGCCTCCTGACTGAACAGTGAAGCAGGACTCTGTTAGCCTGTTCTCTGACCAGGTCATGTTGCAGCTCTTCAGACACAGACATCTGCTGTTACCAGATCGTCTGCATAAGGAAGGGGCGAATATGTGCACATGTAGACAGCGGTAAGAAGGGTGATATGTGCACATGTAGACAGCGGTAAGAAGGGTGATATGTGCACATGTAGACAGCGGTAAGAAGGGTGATATGTGCACATGTAGACAGCGGTAAGAAGGGTGATATGTGCACATGTAGACAGCGGTAAGAAGGTGAATATGTGCACATGTAGACAGTGGTAAGAAGGTGAATATGTGCACATGTAGACAGCGGTAAGAAGAGTGAATATGTGCACGTGTAGACAGCGGTAAGAAGGTGAATATGTGCACATGTAGACAGCGGTAAGAAGGGTGAATATGTGCACATGTAGACAGCGGTAAGAAGGGTGAATATGTGCACGTGTAGATAGCGGTAAGAAGGGGGTGATATGTGCATGTGTAGACAGCAGTAAGAAGAGTGAATATGTGCACGTGTAGACAGCGGTAAGAAGAGTGAATATGTGCACGTGTAGACAGCGGTAAGAAGGGTGATATGTGCATGTGTAGACAGCGGTAAGAGGTGAATATGTGCACATGTAGACAGCGGTAAGAAGGGTGAATATGTGCATGTGTCGACAGAGGTAAGAAGGTGAATATGTGCACGTGTAGACAGCGGTAAGAAGAGTGAATATGTGCACGTGTAGACAGCGGTAAGAAGAGTGAATATGTGCACGTGTAGACAGCGGTAAGAAGGGTGATATGTGCACATGTAGACAGCGGTAAGAAGAGTGAATATGTGCACATGTAGACAGCAGTAAGAAGGATGAGCACATACTAAGTAAAGGTTGAGGAGAGTCTTATTTCCGAGAACAGCTTTCTGAACATTCTGAGTTGTTATATCTGATTAAAAGCTGTCAATGGTAATACCCAGTACAGTTTGCAGGATAACGGCACTGGGGGACTCATGGCTCCACCTGACACATTTTTGCGTCCATGCTTCAGAGACACGATCGAACCCTTCCCATTCATTCATCAGCAGATGCCCACTGGGGCTGCTCCTCCCAGTCATATGCCAGCCTGTGCTGGTGTAGCGTCCGTACGGGAGTCGAAGCTGCCACATACATGCTGACAGCTTGTTTCTGGTGAGATTATAACTCAGCAGGTACAGCATAAACTCCGCCGCTCGCATGAAGTCTCAAAATACAATGCAAAAGATTAACAAAACAAAGGCATGAAATATGAAGGGAAACTCATATCCAAGAAATGAGAAAACTCAATTTTTAAGAATTTTAATCAGAGGTCAAATAAGCTATAGTTGATGTAAAACTTGGTCCTGAGTGTTGTGTTAGCCAGAACAAAAAGGAAATGTGATATAAATTGGAGTTTTCATTACCTGAAAGGGGGTGCTCAGTAGTAGAGTACTTGCCTATCATACATGATTCCCCAACAGTATAAGAAATAAAAATAAAAAACCTGTGAGGGGTCAAGCTTTTCCTATTTTTTTCCTGTTCTTACTCCACAGTGATTTAGCATGCTTTTTGCAGAATTCATTGAATGAAGTAATAGGACTCTCAGCCAGCTAGCCCAGAAATGTGTTTCATTGGGCAACTTCCTGACACGATGTACGTGCAGGAAAAAAATCTTACGGTGCATGTGAGTAAAGATGGCACCGTGACAGGACAAAGCCAGTAGTGAGTCTTTGCAGTCACATAATCCAGGGGTGGGGTAATGACTGTCTAGAGGACTGCATGGATTGCACGTGTCTTAGACATCCTAAATATAGCTTCTCTTCGGACTAGTTGTGCACTTAGGCGGGGGCTCAGATGCCTGGTCTCTCCTCTTCCTGCCCCCACGTGGTTGGGAACAGGGACAGAAGCACTCTCTCCACCTAATGTGACCTTTGTGTTCTCTGATCCTATAGTCGCATAGTTTCTGCTGTTTTGATACCATGTCCTCCTTTTGCCTCAGTCTCTCTCCCTCTCCCTCCCTCCCCTCTCCCCTCTCCACCATCTCTCTCCCTGTCTGGTTTGTGCCCAGCCCTGTCCTGTTCCCACCCCGATCTGACTCGACTCCAGCAGAACTCTGATTGCCATTTGCACACTCAGACTTGATGGATTATTTGACTGCTTTTCTAGTCTCCAGAAGGAGGAAATCGGGTCCAGTCTGGAGCCCCAGCATAGTACCCAGAACACAGTGGGAGTTTAAGAAACTCTGCTGAGGACATGAATGGGAGAATGTCGCATCTCTCCCTTAGTTTATTTTGCTAATATTTGTATGCTTGTGTATGTTTGCAAACCCCCCACCCCACCCCGAGGAACCCGGTTAAAATTTTCTTCCTCCAGGAAGCCAGACTCTGAGTTCGCATTTATCTTGTCGGTTTCCAGCCCCTCAAGACGTAACAGTTTATATCATCAGCTTGAACAGGTCTATAGATTTTGTCCTCTCTTACTGCTGCTTGGTTCTTGGTCAGATTGTCTCTTCAGTAAGTCCGTAACCGAAGGTAGAATTAGACTTGTGTTCCTTGAATCCCTGGCAATACCCAGAATGCTCCAATGCCTTGATATATGAGATCTAAAATAAATAATACATACTTACATACATAAATTTGCTTTTGGAAAGTAATTCTATTTTTCTGGCTTGAAGTAAAATGAAAAATCTCAAGAGACAAAATCTACTAGAAAATTCATAAACAATATATTTTATTATTAAACAAACTTCAGGATTAGATACCCCATCTCTTGTAGCACTATGAAACTATTTCCTATAAAATAACCACGGATCACTTGGCTGCTCTAGATAATGACCTCTGACCTGTATTCCAGACCGCACCAGGAACCTGCCTGTTCCAGCACCATTTCCTCATGAGACCCTTCCACTGCAGGCCACACACACCAGGGACCTCCCTGCAAGGAGCCAAGTCACATCTCAGTCTGTTTGAGATGCATTAGCCTTTGAATTGTTTTTCTTTCCTACACCCCTTGAGCCCTTTCAAGTTTTATCACTAAGATGAGGTTTTCTTTTTTTTTTTAAATTTCGAACTTTCGTGAATTCCTCGGGTGTCTCTCAAACTGTATACTATATACACTGGAGGCAGCACTCTCCTCTCAGAGCTGTGACTAGCATCGACATCATGGGAAATGTATTAGCAAGGTTCTAGACCATTAGTTCTCAACCTTCCTAAGGCTGTGACCCTTTAATACAGTTCCTCATGGTGTGGTGACCCCCAACCATAAAATTTGTTTTCCTTGCTACTTCATAACTGTAATTTTGCTACTGTTATGAATCATAATGTAAATATTTTTGGAGACAGGTTTGTCAAAGGGGTGGTAACCCACAGGTTGAAAACTGTTGTTCTAGAGCAGTGCACTTTATATTCCTGTGTTTGTCGTGGTCTCGGAACAGAACCAAAGTTCTCCTGGCCTTTACCTTTTCCACATTTACTTAAATCCAGTCCTGTGTGGCGCTATGACTATCACTATTAATAACCGTGTCTAAGTTCTTAAGTGGTGATGGTGCACACCTTTAATCCCAGCTCTTGGGAGGCAGAGGCAGATGAATCTCTGTAAGTTTGAGAACAGCCTGGTCTACAGAGCAAGTTCTAGGACAGCCAAGGCTACACAGAGAAGCCCTGCCTCAAAAAAAACGGGGTTGGCCGGGAGGCATTGGATGCCCTGGGACTGGAGTTGTGGATGGTTGTGAGCCACTGTGTAGGTGCTGGGAATTGAACTCTGATCCTCTGCATGAGCAGCCAATGCTCCTAACTGTTGAGGCGTCTCTAATCCAGCCTTTTAACCGCCCCTTGTTTGGATGGAGCCTGACTTTAAAAGTCTTAGAAGAGAAGGCTTTCTACATCCATGATCCTAAGCAGGTTGGCTGTGTGCCCCCCCCACCTTAACCTCCTGTGAAGGAACAGCAGTTCTGATTGGCAGGGGGATCTCAGCAGGGCCTTAGTTGAAGCCAGGAGCCTGGCCCTCTGCAGTGGAATGGGGGACAGAGGAAGGAAAAGGCACAGTCACTGTGTAGTCATTACAGAGTATTACCTGAGGGGACAGAAACGCAGCAGTCAAGGCGGGATTGTTCTTTTTCTCCCATGTTCAGAAGCCAGAGACAGAAGTGCAGAGTCACTGGCTCTTCCTGGGCATCGCAGGAAGCAGCTGGCTCTAAGGTGATGTCTTTCAGAGTTTTGGTCAGAGGTGCTACCATTTTCACTGACACCGTATCCACGTCCCTGAGAAGGAGGAGGCTAGGGCAGAAGACAGATGCCATCTCAGCCTGCCCGCCCGCAGGAAGCTTCCTCACGAGTACAGCCATCTGGCCCTCTTGCCCACATCTTCCTGGCCACAAAGACAGTCATTTAGCTGGCCCAGCACCTCCCTCCACAAGTCCACATCTTTTCTTGAGAAAGAACAAGAGAATGAATGCTGACACACACCTGATGCCTCCAAAGTCTCCCTGGGACAGAGTTCATCACCTCTCTGTCACCAGCTTTGTGACTGCCACAAAGACAGACACATTTCGTGACCCTCCTTTGCCATCATCCTGGCCAGCACACGGGATTAGGGTCCCTGTTCCCTGGAGGTTTCAGACATACTTGAGAGTCTCCATCTTCCTGACAGAGTTAGAAGGGAAATGAGCCATAAGGAGAAAAGCCCAACTGTAGGTGTTTGTTGGCTGAAATAACACCATTTCCTGGTGCGTTGTTACGGTGTTGTGCCCCCTCCGTTTCCGAGTCGTGTGCATTGCTCTTGAGTGTCCCGCAGCGTCGTGAGCTTCAGCTTGCCACCTTAGACGTTCTGTTCACACGTTTCCTCAGGTCTGCTCACAGCATGGCTGCTGTAGGAACCGAAAGAGGTTCTTAACGACCCCGTTGGAAGAAAAGCTTGCTTGTGCTCAGGTCTTCGCTGAGATTCTCCAAAAAGGGTAGTTAGTGGGCTTCATAACTAATGATAACCCAGAACAGAAGTTACCCAACAGTACTACATTGGAATTTTAAACAGGATTTAAAAGTAACGAATACAGAAGCCACACAATAATGGGATGACGCAGAATAAATTAATAGACTAGAATTAATGTTCAGAAATGAGCCCCTACGTGATGTTACTGATTGTCGGCCAGACTTCCAGGACTGTCCAGTGGAGAGAGAATAGTCTCCACAAATGGCCCCGGGACAATGGGCTGTCCACTTGCAGAAGAATAAGGTTGGATCCTAGCTCACGCTGCCCACAGAAGTTAACCCCAAGCTGACAGAATACAAGAATTAAAGCTAAAAGTCCTGGAGTATATGGGAGTGTATTTTTATGGCTTTGACGAAACAGCAGTTTCTCTAATACAGCCCCATAAAGCACATGACACAGTGCAATTAAAGTGGACCCGATAAAAAAAGATACCATCCAGGAAAGTACAGACCAAATAAGGGGAGGCTGGGGAGAAGGCTCAGTTCCTAAGAGCATTTGCTGACAGGCACAAGGACCTGGGTTCAAGTGCAGCACTGGGGAAGGGAGAAGCCAGGCAGGAAGACCACTGGGGCTTGCCACACACCACTCTAGCTCCGGGTTCAGCGAGAGACCCTGTCTCAAGGGCACAAGGTGGAGCGCGGTAGAGCAGCACAGCTCATGTCCTGTTCTGGCCTCTGTGCACACACGGGCCATGAGCCTGCATGCATGCATGCGTGCATGTACCACCCCCGAGCACACACACAGAAAGTTACAGAGCAGGAGAAAATAATTATATGGACGGGCAAAGACTTTATCCAGAATATATTGACAATTCTTCCAACTCAACAGTGGAAGGACGTGCAGTTTTAGAAATGGACAAGAGATTTCAAAGACATCCCTTTAGAGAACATGTGCAGATGGCCAGTAACCACCTAGAAAAGAAAATGCAGATCAAAACCATTTCACACCCAGGAGGGTGACCATAATGAGAGGTAATAACAAGTGTGGGTTAAGATGGAGAGAAATTGGAATCCTCACACACTGCTGATGAGACTGTAAAAATGGTGTTGCTGCTTTGGAAAAAGTTGGCAGTCCCTCAGAGTCACCAATATGCAGTTACCAATTAACCCAGCCACCCATAAGTGATAGTGTGTTTGATTGCAAGGGTGTGTGGGAGCATTACTCATAGGAGCCAACATGTGGAAGCAACCTGATGTCTGCCAGATAGTAAAAAATAAAATATAATGTACACACAGCTATAAAAAAGAACAAGCCACCGATACACACTACAATCCAGGCATGCCTTGAAACATGGAGTAAAGCCAGTCACAAAGCGCCACGTGTCACAACTCTATTGATGTAAAATGTACAGACTGAGGGTGTGACACATGCCTGTCATCCCAACACTGAAGGGCTAAAGCAAGGGGATCCTGAGTTTGAGGACAGCCTGGGCTACCTGGACCTTAACTCAAACAAACAAAATAATACAGAAGAGATGATCCCGGAGACTAAAAGTAGACTGGTGGTTTCCCAGGCTGATCGGGGGAGGGGGAGGGAGGCTGGGGGTGAATTTCTGGAATAAGGGAAACTTCCTAAAATCCGATTTTCCTGTTATAGTCCCAGCACTCTGTGTAATAGTAACTCTTGAATTATATACTCTCAGTGGGGTGGGTTTTATTCACATGTGAAATATAGCCAGAGGTAGCAAGCATACACCTGTAACCCCAGCAGGGAAACCAGGAATTCAAAGTCATCCTCTGCTTTATAGTCCAAGTTCAAGGTCATCTTGGACAACCTGATAGAGGCCCTGTCTCAAAAAAACAAGCAAAAAAGATTAAATACTAAAAATTTAATATTTTTAGATGAAGAATAGAACAAGCTGGGTGTTGTGTGACTGTCATCTCAGCAGTTAGGGATATAAGACAGGAGGATTACTGTGAGTTTGAGACCAGCCTGGGCTACATACATAGTAAATTCCAGGCCAGCCTGATCTACAGAGCGATACCCTTATTTCAAAACAAAACAAAACAAAAAGCCTTCGGTGTCAGCAATAATTTTTTTACTTCTCTCCCCCACCACCACACACACACACTCTGTAACAAAAGCTTATTTAGACCTGGAGCTATGGCTTAGAGGTTAAGAGCATGTACTGCTCTTCCAGAGGACCAGAGTACAGTTCCCAACACCCACATCAGAGAGCTCACAACTGCTCACAGCTCCCATCGGGGAATCTGATGTCTCTGGCCAACTTAGGTACCAGCGCATATGTGCGCACACTTTTACATAATTAAAAGTAACAAAATGTATGTTTAAAAAAGCAATTTCTAATAGAGATTTAAAGGTTTACTTGAAAATGCTTGTTTAGTGTGTCCTGCTCATGAAACATGATATTGGTTTATCCAACAGTACTTGCTCATTTTGTTTGAGGTGTACTCTAAGATCTTGAGAGGAAAGACTGGGGGCCCATGTTGCCCACAGTGTTTTACATTGCTCAACAAGCCACTGCGTGGGGAGCATGGCAGCTGTCGCTGGGCCTGGCCTCACTTGTATGTCCCTGTTTGGAAAGGTGTCAGCCTCCAAGGGACTTCTCTGGCTTTACTCCACCAGAGCTCAGGGGACCTGGACTATAGTTTCGGGGCCCTAAGCTTCACTCATGCTCCAGATCCGTGAAGGAGCAGCTGAGAATGGGACTAGCTGGCCCTGCTTGCTTCCCTACCTTTGATAATCCCTCCCACGCTGCTCCCAGCCACCCCTCCGTCAACTCAGCCCTGCCACCTGATCACCAAGACAGTGTGGCTGAACAAGTGGCTTGGTCTTTGAGTAACCCAGGGCTGGCCAGGCCGCTCATGGTTCTTCCTTCTGTGGAGCACTAGACATTTTCCTGGCTCACCCTCTATGATCGTGCCTGGTCTGAAAAAGGGGGGGCCTGCTGCTGACATCCCCAGGGGTCCTGGCCTTACTGCTCATGTCATTAGGGAGCCCTGCATTTCCATGTTAACCAAAGGAGCAACAAGCTTCCGTCAGCTTGGTTCATAGCAGCGAGCCTCCCTTCTGAACCACGCGTTCTGGGGCACAAGCAGCTGTGGCGACTGGGGAAAATATATACACTCTGTGTATGTGCACATGTGTGTTTCTGCGGTACTGGTGGTGTGTTATTACCTGGCCAAGATGTGAGTTTCCCTTACTTAATTCATCTGTCTTTCACAAACAAAATCCCCAACCATTAGTTAGTAGCCTGGCGATTTCTGTGTACAGGCCTCTCACTGAGAGCACTTGGAATTAAACTAATTCTGATTTCTCCCTATCCACAGATTGATGCGTTATCAAGATTCTAAATCACATTTACAAGCCACTGCTTCCTCCTGG
The DNA here is from genome assembly GCF_007827085.1 of Peromyscus californicus insignis. Classification (NCBI taxonomy): domain Eukaryota; kingdom Metazoa; phylum Chordata; class Mammalia; order Rodentia; family Cricetidae; genus Peromyscus; species Peromyscus californicus. Next base: position 69,277,569 of record NW_026294447.1, on the reverse strand, counting down.
CCCAGGGCAGAAGCACAGCTGTGTCCCTGGGTGAAGGAGGTCTGGAGCCTGCCACATGTCCCCGCCTCTGAGGTGGTCAGGTGGAGGGAAGGGCAGGCAGCCTCTTTTCTGAGCCGCTCTCCCCTCGGGCCTGGTGGAAGGAGAGGGAGTGTCAGGAAAGGACCTGTGCCCTGGTCATGGGAGTTTGGAAAGCAGCACAGCCTGCTGTGATGAAGAGTAGGTTAACCCTGCTCTCTGAAGGCACACAGCAGGAATGGGCTGTGAAGTATTGAGTTTCACATCTGTTCCAGGAATTAACCTCACATAAATCCACTTTTCTTTTAAGCATCCTTAAGTCTCCGGAGCTCCTCCCTCACCCCCCCCACCCCCCCCCCCCCAGTTGACTTCCCCCACCTCAGAGCAGCTGAAGGGCTCCGGGAGAGATCACCCATTGATCTTTGTCGTTGCTACTGAAAGAGAGCATCTCAGAGGCTTAGAAGTGAGAATGTCTGTGGGTCAGTGTGGGGTTCTGCTCTCCATGGAGGGTTTAGAGCAGAATGCGAGGTACATACCAGCAGTGTGGTGTGCCGAAAAGAAGGGCCCGATTTAGAAGGGCAAAGTGCTTCTCACCTCAGCTTGCGGTTTGTGTGAGCCCGGGCAGGTCACCCACCCTCTCGCAGCTAGTAAAATCAGGGCCATGTTTCCCAAAGTATTCAAAATATACAGGCTTCCACCTCTGGCTGGTCTGAGGAATGCTGCCATCCGGTGCCAGCTCTGAAAGGCTTGTGTTAAGGACTCTGAAGAGCCTGTCCTCCCGGAGGCTTAATGCAGCGCGTCTCAAATGTATGTGGCCTGGAGCTGTTTCCCCCACAATGATGAATAATACCTTGACATTTTGAGAAATGAGGTTACACTCCAAAATGCTGCAGATCTATAACCCATCGTGTGATGTGTTTGCTGTATTCAGTTTAAAGTAACTTTCTGACATTCAATAGCTCGTTCAAGGAAGAAAAAGAAAAAGAAATTTCCTACATGACAGGGTGACTTCTAGTGTTAAAATTCGACACAGAGTTATAGATAGAAATACGAAAAAGTGCCAAGCATGGTGGCCACACCTTTAATCCCAATACTCAGGAAGCAGAAGCAGGCAGATCTCAGAGTTTGAGGTCAACCTGATCTACACAGTGAGTGAGTTCCAAGCCAGGCAGAGCTACATTGTTGAGATTCAAAAAACCCCCCAAAAGACAAAAAATGTTGTAGGATCTGGGACTTCTGCTTTTTCCCGCCACCTTTCAGTTGTTTATTGTCCTCGTGTGGTTTGGGGGTTTGTGGCTATTAATTCTGTTCATTATGCCCACCCCAGAGCTCCCATGGTGTCGGCAGCCAGTGCCTAGTACTCACAGGCTCAGCCTAAAATTTGGCACACATGGGAAATACCACAATAACTAGACCAAAAGGTCCCTAACCTACAGGTCAGTGTTTAAGTACATATAAGAAAAAAATCAATTGCCAGTTATATAAGGCAAAGAATGATTGTCAGTTCCCCATAAATTAATTAGCATGTGTTACTTAATTGAATTTCTACTAAAAAAAAATAATGTAGAACAAGGAATTAAGGAGCAGCCGGACCAAGGACCTGCCCGGGAAGCGCAGGGGGCGGGTGGGGCGGGCGGGAGAGAAACACATGAAGATCCTCTTGCCTTGAAAAATAGCAATTTTTTATGCTTTGACAATTTCATACATATATAGTGTATCTTGATCATATTCACGGTCCTTCCTCTTGCCCTCTCTTCTCCCCGCTCCACTCCTACTGAACCCCTTCTTGCCAACAAATCCCCCTCCCTACGTCCACATCTTTTTGTGGGTACCTGATCCGTGTAGTCTGGTCAGCGGTGCTTCCGTGAGTGGGGCAGGATGGGAAAGGATCCCCCTCTCCTGGTAGCCAGTAATGGTATTAGGCACATGTTTATGGCATTCATCTTCAGTGGTGTTGTTTGGTAATACACACACACACACACACACACACACACACACACACACACACACATATACACCATCTGTTTGTCTGTTCCTTCTAGTCTCTCTTAAAGTGCTGCTCATCCTGTGTTGACTTGCCGTTCTTCAGAACCCTGCCTTTGCCCTCTCTTCTCTTCAGCTGACTCTATGTCATACAATTTCAAATATAGACATCCAGCACCAGCCGCCGCGCATGGCATCACAGGTCAGGATACCCAGCACTCAGGAGGTGGAGGCAGGAGGATTGCTTTGAATTCAAAGTTCAAGGTTACATGGCTTAATCACATGCCAGTCTGAGATACAGATTAAGACCCTGTGAGACCCTGTCTTAAATGGGGGGAAAAAAGGATTGGGCCCAACACATAAAGGTGCTTGTCTCCAAACCTGACAACTGTTTTCAGTCTCTGGCACCCATGTGGTAGGACACGAAAACTGACTTTGATAACTTGTCTCTTACCTCCACACCCCTGACATACAAATTTATTATTAATTAATTAAAATAATAAATTAATAATAATATAAATAAATATGTCATTTCTAAGGCCAGATGTGGTGGCTCGTGTCTTTGATCCTAGTACTTGGGAGCCAGAGGTTGCCAGGACTGAGTTCAGGGCCATCCCAATCTACATCCATAGAGAATTCTAGGGCAGCCAGGGCAATACAGTAAGACCCTGTCTCAAAACAAAAACTCAACAGCAAAGCCAGTGCAGAGTTCTGGTGCCTGGCATGCTGGTGTTCCAAGCGTTCAGGAGTTCAGAACCAGCCTGGACTACATAGTGACTCACTGTCTCCAAAGCCAGGGTTTGCCATGTAGGTGAATGGTAGAGCATTGATAACAGGCAGAAGGCCCGGGGTCCATACCCTGCACTGCCAGAGTAGTTAGATAAAAGTCACACTGGTTACTGCTGCTGCTGCTGTTCACCTCGGCCGGCACATCCTCCACGGCCCAGCCACTCTGGACTGCTGGTCCTGCTGCCGCACACAAAGCTTCTCCTCTAGACACCCATCTCTTACCATCAACTCCTCCATCGCCCCGACCGTCCTCTCTAATACAATTTGCTAAAGTATCGTATGTGACTCTTCCTCTGTCACCGCTTTTCTAGTTTCTAAAGGTCCAGGAATTACATCATTCATCTGTCACACACACCGTCCTGTGTATAGTGGATGCTTAGTCAGTAAAGGTGAGATAAATGAGGCCAGCGCCACACTTCTTTCTGCTCCTGGAACTTCTACGAGGAAAGATAAATGCCATTCATTTTTGTAATCTTGTTTTTACTGAGATTCAAAGGCTGTGCTTTTTTTATTTACCCAGAGCTTTCTGTGAAAATGTACCAGATGTATGGCGGAGTGCCTGTCTTTCATAATCTGAAAATGTTAAGTCCACTGACTGTTAAAGACAGGAATGGTGGTTAGGAGCCCTGGCTGCTCTACTAGAGGACCCATTCCCAGCACCCACATGGCAGCCCGCAACTGGCTGTAACTCTAGTCCCAGGGGCTCCAACCCCTATTCTGGCCTCTGAGGACAGCAGGCATGTAAATGGTGTACATCCATATATGCAGACAAAATACCTAGAAACATAACTTTTTTCACTAAAAAATAAAACATGAGTCAGTGATGTGTACACAGCTGTCATCCCAGCACTCAGGAAGCTGAGGCAGGGGGATCCCTGCTCAAGGCCAACCCCAGCACCACCCTGCTTCATAGAGGGAGCGATATTTAGGTACAGATGGTACAGATGGTACACATCTTCTCAAATCAGCTCCAGACTGTTGGGATCTGTGTGTCCACGTTTATGGAATATTTTTATTCATAATTTTGGGGATGAAGAATGCAAATAGCAAATATATGAGACAGTTTTTTAAAAAACCCTGGACTTGGGTTGCGTCCCTTCCCTAGCCAGGTATTCGCTGTCCTGTCCTTCATGAATGGCCAGCCTTTCTGGACTAAGTTTTCATAGGACATTGGAAACACTTTCACTTAGAAATATTCTTAATATCTGCCCCGTGTCACAGATTTTGCCCCTGAATTAAAACGGCTGCCATGTCTTCTTCATAGGGCTGCTGTGGAGGTCAGGTGGGACGCTGGGAAGACAAGGCAATCTGCTGGTTCCTGCTTTTGTTTCTTACTCATGTAACATCTCCAACAGTCTTAATCCTCAGAGGGCAATAACCCCCACTAAAAAATGGACATTGATTTTATTTGTAGCAAAGTTTGAAACAAATATTTGGCCTCACCCCATTTCATAGAAAAGCTCTCCAGCCACACTATTTTTTGCATAAATATTCAGTTAACACAATTTCTTTGTTGGTAGGTGTTAGGTATTGTGTAATAAATTTATCTCCAAACTTAGGGCTCTACAAGCCTTTATTACCTCACAGTTCCTGTGGCTTGGGCTTCCTGGTTCAGCCAGCCATCTTGGGCTGAGGTAGCTTTGGATCCTGTCCTGAAACTCCCTCTGTAGACCAGGCTGGCCTTGAACTCAGATCCGCCTGCCTCTGCCTCCCGAGTGCTGGGATTAAAGGCATGCGCCACCACCGCCCAGCCAAGCTCTCACTCTTGTGCTTGCTGGCCAGCCCTTCCATGCATCCTCTCCCAGAGCTGTCTGTCTGTGTCTGTGTACTTGGTTAGATTGTGTCTTCCAAATCTCAGATGTGGAGGCTCTCCCCTCCCAGCATCCCTCAGAATGTGACTATGCTTGGTGGCACACCTTTAAAAATGTGATTAGGTTAAAATGAAGCTTGTCACTCTGGGTCCTCATCCCTTCTGACCCCTTAGGAGGGGAACCCTGAGGCACATGGGCTCACTGAGGAAAGACTGTGAAGACACGGAGTAGAGAGGCCAAATCTGCCAGCACCCCCAGAGCTATGAGAAAGATGAGGTTGTGTACATATCTACATCCATCCAGATGTGTATTTTGTTATGGTGGCCCTAACAAACTAATAGAGTACTCGTGGATCAGTGGGATAGTGAGAAAACCGCTGGGAAGAAGTGACAGACAGGTTGCTCAGAACTTCATCTTGGAAGCATCATTTTGTAACTTAGTGTATAGTGTCTGTCTTAGAAGTGAGCCATTAAGTCCCGTCCACACTGGACATGAATACCACAGGCCATCTTGCAGGCTGCCGATCACTCTGGTTCTGTTTGCATGTGTGTGTTTCTTAAGAAACAAATAGCATTAAAGAGATGGCCAGTTTGGAGATGATTTTGCAGGGCAGATTCTGTTTAGCAACTACTTGGGCACCCTGGTGGCTTAATCTGTAGGCTGTAGAACCATTCTATGAAATGAAGATTATAATGGAAAAGAGCTAAAACTCTGACTTGTAGGACAAGGTTCTGTGGAGGTGAGAAAGAACACTTCTGGGGTAGGGTGAAGATAAACAATACTGTGTCCCTTCAGTCCAAGTGTCACATGGTGATTCTCAGCCAGGAGTGCATGCTGGCTCGGGGGGTGAGGGAAAGATACAGGAGAAGCCATGCCGTAGGTTAGAAAAGCTTAGGCAAACTCATACAGAATATCACATGTGGAGAGTGAAAAGGAATGTACAGCTTTCATAAGACAGTGTACAGACAGTAAAATCCGCACAGAACCTCTCCCTTTGAGAGCTCACGTCCACACAAGTTAGGAAACTGATCATTCTCAGGTCTGTGGACACAGAGGGGCTGGATGAGAGTAGTTTAGAGATGGGCCTGCAGGGCACCGTAATCCTCAGCAGGATGTTTGAGATAGCCAGTGAAGAGTAATAAAAATGACTGAGGGGCTGGGTGGATTCGTTTGGGTGATAAACATAAAGTAGCAGACATGTCCTGGAGCCTTTATGAACTTCCAGGAAGAGGTTTACCGGGGAAGGGTTGGCGAGTGTTGAAGCCCGGCTTTAGTTCAGAGGATCTGGAGCATATCTGCCTAGTGATAGCAAGCTGACATCTGATGCCCCAGCAAAGACACGGGTTCCTATTGGCTGTAGCCTCTGATGACATCTGATGCCCCAGCAAAGACACGGGTCCATTGGCTGTAGCCTCTAATGACATCTGATGCCCCAGCAAAGACACGGGTTCCCATTGGCTGTAGCCTCTAAAATTAGTAACATTGTCAACGTGGCTGCCTCATATTTGTCCAAGCATCAGCATCCGTGTGGCAGAGCTGTCACTGTTCCCAGTGGAGATTAAACTTCTTTTTCCCATAGTCTTAAGGGACACTAAAATGGGGGTGCGGGCATCCTCCCGTCCCTTTCAGAGTGTCCTGAGAAACAGCATCTCCCTTGTTAAGCTCCGGCCAGCCATGGCCTCTCCTGGGTGGGCCTCGGTTGTCAGAGAGGAGGAAGCTGTTTCCTCTTACCTCCTGGATGCAGGGTGACAGAGTGACAGACTGACCCTATGGGCCATTTTACTTTTCCTTACAAAGACCTGAGGAACCAAAGATGTCTGGAGATTTGCATACAGACTCCCTAAGGCGTGCGGTTGACCTAGATGTTTCTGTGGGTCAGGAACCATCTCTGAGATCCGTTGCTGAGTAAGAATGGAAGACCGTCGAAAAGCCCAGTGTAGGCCGTGTGCCCGTTTGTGTGTTGGCAGTCGTGAGACAGGCACACGTGCGGCCACAGGTCAGGACCAGACAGCTGCCTGCCTGTGAGCTGGAAGCCCCAGAGCACAGCGTAGAAGAGACCCCTGAACCTTGGATCTTTTTTCAGTTGGTTTTTAAATCACATGTATCTATTTCGTATGTGCACACACACTCGCACACATGCGTTTCTGTGCAGTTTGTGGGAGTCCGTGGTGGTATTTTATTTGTGCAACCCAATAAAGCTTATCTGGGGATCAGAGGAAAAAGCCAGCCACTGTTAAACAGAGAGGTCAGGCAATAGTAGCACATGTCCTTAATCCTAGAATTCGGGAGGCAAAGATTCATCCAGATCTCTGTGAGTTCAAGACCGCACTGGGAACAGAGCCAGACGTGGTGGCACACGCCTTTAATCCCAGCACTAGTTAATCATAGAGGTTTGGAGGTCTGTACAGACAGACAGGAAGTGATAGAGCTGGGAGGAAAGAGGAAGTGATGTAGCTGGGCGGAGAAAGGAAGTAAGAGGGCAGGCACAGAAAGGTATATAGGCGTGGGTATACAGAAAGTAGCTCTCTCTGGAGGCTGAGGAGTTGGTAAGGTGAGGTTGGCTGTGGCTTGTTCTATTCCTCTGATCTCTCGGTTTCCACCAAAATATATGGCTCCAGGTTTTCTATTAATAAGACTGTTTAGCAATTCCTCTTACAGGAGTCAAGGTTTCTCCTTCTACCATATAGAATCAAAGATGGAACTCGGGTCGTCAGGCTTGGTGGCAAGCTTTTTTACCCGGTGAGCCGTCTCAGACCCCTGCGTTAGTGTAGTTTGTTTTTACCCATGCATGGCTCAGTTTTAAATGCTTTTTTTTTTTTTTTTTTTTTTTTAAGAAAAGGCCTGGAGGCCAGGGATATGACTCAGTGGGTAAGAGCACTTGCCTTTACCTGCGTTTGACCCCTTGACAGGCAGTAACCAAACCAGGCTTGGCTACACATGCCTGTCACCCCACTACTGGGTAAGCAGAGATAGGCAGATCCCAACCTAGCCCAAACAGCAAGCCTTGGGTGCAACGAGAGACCTGCCTCCAGAGAATTAAGGTGAACAGTGACAGCAGACAGGGCCTGATGCCCTCTTCTGATACCTGAATGTGCATGCATGGGAACACACCTGCATACTTACATGATACTCCCCGCATGCGCACACACTTCACAAAAGGAGGGAAAACCCTGGGAGAATGAAATTCAAGTTACTTTGAACCCAGATTATTCTCATGAATGAAGTTCATGTTGTTGAACATGAGTTCAAAGGCTATTACGGTAACTTGAATTTAAAATCTATATACATAATTTTTTAAATTTGTAAATATTTCACTTTATGTGGATTTGAGTATTTTGCCTGTCTGTGTGTATGTGCACCACACACGTGCCTGGTGCCTGTAGAATTCAGAAGAGGGCATCAAGTCCCCTAGAACTGGAGTCATGGTGATTGTAAACTGCACGTGAGTCCTGGGACCCAAACCTGGGTTCTCTGCCAGAGCAACAAGTGCTCTTGACCACTGTACCGTCTCTCCAGCCCCCAAATAATTTTTAAAAATTAATCCCAAGATGAATTTCTACCAGATGGCACATGTTCTAGGGAAGATTAGAATGGCCGTTTTCTGGGGTGGTGGGGTGTGCTCGGGGCGGTTCTCTCTTTAACTCTCCCTGTGTGGTCTCCTTTTCATGCTCACTGGTTTATGCTTCTTCTGAATTTCGGCTTTTGCCTTCACTCAGACAGTCCTGGTGTCTGGAGCTCCACTAGTGGCGTCTAGAATACGTTTTGTTGACTCAAAATCCCCATGAGAGGAGTTTGGTCCGTGCCGATGGCGAGTTCTTCGACTCTCTGTATTAGTTCCTTTTCTCATTACTGCAACATTGCCTGACAGGACAGGGTGAGAGAGCAGAGGATTGTTTTGGTTCCCAGTTGAGAGGGCACAGCCCTTCGTGGTGGGGAAGATGTGGTGGAGCTCATGCTGGCAGGAGCGTGGCTGGAGACTCCTCACATCTCCGTGGACCGGGAGCAGGGCCAGCTTATGACCTGCAAGGCCCACCCGCCCTTAGCCCATGACCCACTTCCTAACTGTTCCAGAACCTCCTATAACAGCACCACCAGCGAGGGGCCTGTGAGGACGTTTCACATCCAGATCCTCACAGGACCCTAGAACTAAGCATGTTGGGGTCCCCTTTCTCCGTCGCCCTCTGCCTCTTGCTCTCTCCCACCTTCATCCTTTTTTGTCCCTGTCACGGCCTCATCCCCTCCCTCTTTCTGACTGTCTGTGGCTCTGTCTGTGTGGAAACATCATGATGGGGGGGGGGGAGGGATGGATGGGGCTGAGCAGCTTCAGCCTTGTCCTCTACAGCCAAGGGACCACGTACAGGAGGAGTTTTGCTCTTCCTACCGAAGTAGAAGCATCCTTCAAGGCAACACTGGAGGGCTTGGCTTACATGGCGAGGCCACCTCTTGAAACATGTGCTGGGGTCGAGGGCATGTGGACTTGGGCCAGGTTGGACTCCCTTGCCAGCTTTTGTGATCCAGGGAGTATGGAACCACTACTTCCAGCCTGGCCAGAATAACCTAGTTGACATGGGGGGAGGGGAAGGGGACGCTTCCCCAAAGGGGCTAAAACCATAAGCAAAAGAGAAGGGCCATGGACCAGACCAAACAGTAAAGCTCCTCCGTTGCATTTTTGACTCCTTAAAGTCTGTACAAATCCAGGTTTTAGGTGAGATAATACAGACAATAAGCACTTCATGATATGCCCGGAGCCGAACATACATACTTGCCGCTTTGCCTGTGTTCGGTACACAGTACAGTGGCGTCGGGCACATTGTCAGACTGGCACCACCAGCCGTCTGCAGACTTTGTCTCACAGTGCCGCAGCTCTCTACCTGTTAAATGACTCTTTGCACTGAGTCCACCATTCTGCTTTCTGTCCCCGTGGCTTTCACTACATGGTGTCTCGTGTAAGTGGGAGCATACATTATTTGACCTCTTGTGACTGGCTTTTTTCACTCAGTATACGGTTCTTTGGGTTCATCTGGGCTGTAACATGCGTCAGAGTTTCCTTCCGGTTTAAGGTTGAATAGTACACCACTGTGTGAACATGCCACGTTTTGTCTGTCTGTTGTCTGTTCATCTAGCAGTGGACGCTTGGGTTGCTGCCCCCTTTGGGCTGTTGTGTTTGGAGCTGCTGTGAGTAGCCATACAGTTAACTTTGGTCTCTGTATTTGTTTCTTCTGTATATATACACAGGAGTGGAATTACTGGATCACATGGTAATTCTATTTTAAGTTTTTTGAGGACCTGTTCATACTGTTGTCCAGAGAGACTATACCATTTTACATTTCCACCAACAGTACCCAAGAGGACTGTTTCTCCCATCTTCAACGCTTTCATTTCCTAGGGGGCCCCTGTGCATACTGCTGGAGTTCATTATGGCATTTTCATATGTATACATAATGTATTTTGATCACATTCACTCCCCATTAACTCTTACATCATCTGTGTTCCCACTGGTCCCCTTCTTCTTAACTAGTGGACCCTCTACTTCCATCCTTATTTGTTGTGGTGGTGGTAGTGGGGGGACCCAGTGAGTTTAATTAGCGTGGCTTACAGGAGCGTGAGTGAGGGGTTGCTCCCAGACACCCTTCTGATGACTGTGACTTCCCTGACAGTGCTTTTCAATTCATCTGCGTTAACTGAGCTGTGACTTGTGCCCCTAGCAGCATCAGCCTTGTGAAGGATGGGGCAGGCGTGGCCTGGGGCATCATTCAGCATCATCCTTACATTAAAGCTGTGAGTGGATAAACTCCCAAGGAAAGAGTGCGCTGCAGACCAGCACAGAGTCCAAGGTTGACAAAGCCCTGAGGAAAAGACATCTGGGTATTTTAGACCCCAAAAATGCATGGCATGGCAGTGGCTGTTGAGCTTAGATGCCGAGACAGGTGCCTTTTTTAATTGTCTGGGAGTACACTTTTGTTTAGATTATTTCCTTGTGACTCATGCTCCATAGAACCCTCTTGAACGTTCAGAACACTGTCATGTAGTAACCACTGATGTTCATCAAGTTACGTCCACAGTACAGAGGAGGAATGTAAGCACAGAGACTGTGGTTTGTCTACGTTTATTCCTGCACATCCCAGCTGCCCAGAGTGATGGCCCGGGGTCGCTGAAGGCCAAGTCTTCAGTGATGCTCACATCATGAGTTCTGCCCCTCTGGTGCCTGGGAACTCAGTGTCTTTAGCACGTGCTATCTCCCTCAGCAGCGTTGGAAGAGAACACCACCCTCTCAGCTGCCTCAAAACCATTAAAGAATTTGATGATTCACTCATGAGAACGGTGGTTTGTTTTTTGATTTTGTATTTGATTTTGTATTTTGGTTTGGTTGGTTGTTTTCTTGTTGTTGTTGTTGTTTGAGGCAGTTTCACCATGTAGTTAAGGCTCCTCTTGAACCTCCTGTGTAGCCCAGGCTGGCGTAGAGCTCAGGGTGAGCTCAGGGTGATCCATGCATCATGGCCTCCCAAGTCCTGGGATCACAGGCATGGATCACCATGCCCGAGTTCACAGCAGTAACTTTTAAACTATGAGTCATGACCTAGCAGTAATGGGTCATTGAACCAATTAGTAGGTCAAATTTAGGTTCATGAGAACTAGTCAGTAGCATCATAGACGTTATTTGAATTCAGCTTTTGTTTGCTTTATCAGGGAGAAATGACCTAACAGTTAGTAGTACGGTCAGGGTCACAACCCTCAACTGCCCCCCAACCCCAGTGGAAGAAAATGCAATAGAGAGAAAAATACCAGGGGCCATGTATGATAAAGTACTGGGCTTCTGTTGAAGTCAGGACATGTGTGTTCCATGATCATTTTTAACTGGACACTGCAGTCCTAAGGCAGTTTAAAGGTCTCTACATTTACCTAGGTCTCTGTGTTTGCTTCCAACCTTCCTCAGGCAGTTGAAACCCTGCTTTTCTGATTTCAAGCAGAGTTATGCCCAGTGCCCTCTGCGACTCAACAGTGCTATCTGCTACAGGAAGATCTAGAGCTAGGTTTTTACAGACCGGAAGTCACTGTTCTAGAGTAGACAGACTCCCTGCTGATGGCAGTCAGTCTGTCCTTTTGGACTCAAAGCTCTATAAACTCCTTTCTTAAAGCCCACTAAAGATTCACTACAGTGAGCTAAAAACAAGTTCAACTATCATTAAAGCCCAAAGTTGAGTCATAAATAGCAAATTGAGATTTTTGGGCTCACTTTTGAAATGGCCCAATGATAAAGGCACTTGCCACCAAGCTCGATGACCTGAGTTCAGTCACCAGGCCCCACAGGGCAGGAGGAGGATGCTGACCCCTCAGTCTGACCCCTGACCTGCACATGACTGTGACATACAAATATGCATGTGAAAAGTAAACGTGAAAAGAAGTTGCAGTCAGATTAAAGGCCACGGCTCTGCTCACCCCTCTCTGTCTCCAGGATGGCCTGTAAGGGGACCAGAAGCTTCTCCTAAAGTAATTATTCTTACAATGATTATTTTACAATTCTTCTTGAGACAGGGTTTCATTGCTCAGCCCAGGCTGGTCTAAAACTCAGAGATCCACCCGCCTCTGCCTCCCAAGTGCTGAAATTAAAGGCCTGCGCCACCACACCCAGCTCCAAATCTAAATTTGTATAACTAGACAGAAATAATCAGATATACTTAGGTAGATTGTGCTTCTAAACTGGCACAACAGTCACATCACAGAATTAGAACCCAAGAAGTTTAATTTAGGTAAGCTATGCAACTTTTAAATTTTCATAAAAGGGTAGATATTAAATATCCTTATGCCAAAAATAAAAGGCCTTCCCTCTGGATATCACTGTCCATGTGCAGTGACAGGAAGAAATGTTCCACTGAGCCACACTTTAACATTCTTTCTGTTCCATGATGCTATCTTATCAGTACATTTACCTGTTACTATTCTATTAACAAAATGAATCACAATCAGAAAACTCTAACTATAGGTTAGTAAGAGTCAAATATGTTCTTAAAAATGTCTACGTTTTTCCTAGACGAAGAATTAGCCTGGTTCAGGGGTGCACATCTGTAATAGTGACATGGGGGGTAGAAACAGGATCAGGAGTTCAAGGCCAGCCAGGCAGACTTCATCTCAAAATAAAAAGGCTTATTGTATAAAAAAAAACAATCACAGTAGAATCCTTTGAATAGCTTTATACTAAAAATTACCCACTTATTTGCAAATAGAATATCTTGGAGCTGATGTTGGTGTTGACATCTGTGGCTTAGACCAAGTGCCTTCATTGTTCATTCACAATTAAAAGGGGTCCCGGGAGGCTTTGGCCAGCTCGGGCTGTGCTGCTGGGCCGCCCGTGCCCGAGGCCGTCTTCCCGTCACCCCCAGCTGACTTAGCTCGGAGCTAAGCCTTGCAGCTGTGTCGCCCAGGCAGGGTTTCATGAAACGGATCTGATGTTCTGGTGCCTGTGTCGTTCACTCCTACACGCTGGAACAGTGCCCGGGAAGGTGAGGGGCAGAGCATGGCTCTCACTCCAGCTGTCCCTATCTGCCAATGTCAGTCAGGATATAAATAAATGGATTAATTCACTTCCCTTCTCATCAAACTAGAATGATGCCAGAAGAGACTACCACAGCCGCTTTGACCATTTGGAAAGGCCTTAGGGACTAACCTAACAGATAAAGGTCTTTGCATTTAGATCATTAAAAACGAACAAAAAACCCAGCACCTCATAAAATAGGCATGGTGGTGTGTACCTCTAATCCCATCTTTTGGGAGGTATAGGCCAAGGGTCAAAAATGTAAGGTCATTGGCTATATAGCAAGTTCAAGCCAGCCTGGGATGCATAAGACAGTGCCCAGGGTGGTGTGCAAACTTGTAAGACATGACCTCTGCACTTCCAAGAGCGTAGCAGGAGGCTAGACGTGGGTTGTACCGGGAGTCCCACCCTCTGTGGGGGCATCCAGGCTGAGGCCAGAAACAAAAGAAACAACTGGGATCACTTTCCAGAGCCCATCCAGGCACTGTGCCTCCTGGAGGGCGAGAACCAGAGCCTGCTCCTGCCTCGCCAGGCTCTGTCGGGGGAGTCCTCATAGTGCTCACACGGCAAATCGTTCTGTGTGGCCATAAACACAAGTCGGGCACAAACAGAAAAGCGGGCTAAAGGAAAGCCGGGTTTATGGAAGTCTTTTCGCTGCCGAACAATATAATGTAGTGAACAGGTACATCCAGGGTTCGTTGAGGGGCAGTTCCAAGTATGCTTTGTTGACTGGGAAACAATGTGGTGAGATGTAACTGCATGTCCTGGAGTATGAGTTGTATCACCCCCAGATATGTGGTTTAACAAACTAAAAGAAAGAATGTCTAGGTCAGGACTTGAACCAAAGCGGAGGAGGAGAGCAGCAGCATCATGGGACTTCAACGGACAGCCGGCAAGAGTTGGTTCTCTCCCGCTGTGTGTACCCCAGCGGTCCGCCTCAGCATGTCAGCCTGGCCACAAGCACCTCTACTCACTGAGCCATCTTGCTGGCCCTAGAGGAATCCTTCTTTAACCCGAACCTCAAATAATCCCCACAGGTAAAACTCTAGGAAATGAAAGGTCACAATTTAAAATAACAGAATGGACCAGGAGCCGGCACTGTGAGCAAAAGGTCGACAAAGACGCCGGATCTTCAGGGACTAAGAAACTGAAATCACCAAGTGATGCAAAATGCATGTTTTCATGGCCAGAGAGATGAGAGGGAATAAAAAGAAATGAGTAAAAACAGTAGGTCAGAACTGTGACAAGCACATTTTCAAAAGAACTAAATGTCACGTTCAGATGTGAACTTAACCTCACTGGGTGGCAGGTTAGACCCAGCTGACAGGGACTTAATGAGCTCAGAAGTGTGTGTTCAGAGAAATTATCTGGAATACAGAACCAAAGAAGGAAAGAGAGAGCTGGAAAGCCAATTGAGAAGGCCCAAGCGATGTGTAAGTGGAATTCTGGAAAGAGAGCGGGAAAGGGATTCTGTCTGAGAAGGTAGTGACTGACAATGTCTCAGAACTGATGGAAGATGCCCATGCTGTGGCAAGGGCATCAGCCTCCCTCAGGATGCTAAAGACAAAGCTGCCAGTGAGCAGGATTCCTGTCTCAAAAAACCAGACAGCCAAGGAGGAAGCCAGCTGACGGTGACCTTCCCCGTCTGCACCTGAACATACACTCACATACACAGGAAAAGGAACACTCTTCAGAAGAATGGATAACAGCATTCTGCACGCCTTGGAGATTAAGCAAACGATAGGAAGATCATCATGAAGAACTTTCTGCTGATCATTTTAGTAATTTATTCACTCGTTCGTTCATTTTTGCAGTGCCAGGGATCACCCTCGGGTTCCCCCCACTCAATGTCGGGTGGCTTACCGTTGTCCATAACTCTGTAACGCCCACTCCAGGGGTGTCTGACGTCTCTGGACGTGTGCTCATAGCCCTGCCCCACCACCATAACTAATAATGGATCTTTGAAAAGGAAATGACTGTAATTAATCCTATTTTAAATTAAAAGCCACTGGGAAAGAACTGTGGGTGTCCAGCTGGTTACCTGATGAGTACTTTTCCCGAAGCTGAGTGAAGAGTATGTAAGAGGGGCTGAGGTGAGGATGGGGTGGGCACAAAGCAGAGCCTTGTGAGACACACTGAGCTTCAGATCTCAAAGGCACAGTTCAAACGTGCTGAGGCTGACCCTGAGCTCTGAAAAGGCGAACGCTTTTAGTGTCCTCTATTTAGAAACATGAGGGTGTTTGTTTTGAATGGGGGAGTTTTAGTCTACTATTGCCTAGGCTGTCTTTAACTCCTGGGCTGAAGTGACCCTCCTCCATCAGCTTCCTGTATAGCTGGGACTACCAAAGGGTATCACTAGGCGTAGTGAGGAGGAATGAAAATGTTCATACTTCTGGGCATGGCGGCTTCATTGTGGTTCCAGCTACTCAAGAGACTGCAGCAGCATACGCTTGAGCCTAAGGGTTCAGAGCCAGCCTGGGCTACACAGCAAGACCCAGTGTTTTTACAGAGTAGTAAGTCAACAAGAATAGATGTCTTCGCCGGAGAAAGAGCTTTGAGCAGAGGATTGAAGGGCTGTGTGCTCTAGGGTGAGCGTCCTTTGTTGGAGACGGCCCTTCTTTGCTCTTCAGACCCCACTGTGACTTAGGAACTGCCCTCAGTCACTGAACTTGACATTCTCTTTTCCAGATCCCACTCGCACTGACAGATGAACCGAGAATTGGACGGAAGAAGAACGCGTTGAGTGCTCCTGGGAGCCGGTCAGGGGCTAAGCCTCCACGGTGCTGCCAGGGGCCCATAGTATTTTTTTTATTGCCTCATAGTCCCCAAGGCCTTCAAGCAGAAGTGGCAGTAGATAGTTGCCATCAGCCCAACCAGACTTGTACCAGGACAACAGGGGAACAGATCCCCCGGGTTTGGGTGGAACTTGGCAGTGGGGACTCTCGCCTGATGCGTCCTGGCCTGTCAGAGTGTGCCTTCCTCTACCCGTCCCCTCCCTACCCTGCTAGGTCCTCTCTGTCTCTCCTGCTGCTGCTCCCAGATGATATAAAAGAGGCTCTTTGGCTATTTGCATCTGGCTTTCGCTTCTTTTCCAGATTGAAGTATTAAGTTTCTTTTCTTTTGTACAAGCATCAGGTCCCAACACCATCCACCAGACTTGAGCCTTCCCTTTTCCGAGAGTGTGGAGGAGGGGAGCCACCAGCACCGGTTCCCCAGGGGAAGCAAGGAGGCGGCTGCCATGGTACAGGCAGGCGCCTTTTGGAATTACTGACTTCTAAGATTAATAAAGTAATTCGATTTTTCTTTCTTTTTTTTTCCCATTCACTAATTTCCCATCAATCAATATTCACAATCAGGGCTAACATGGAAGCAACATTTCATTTTGTTTCATATTTGACTGGTGGACAGTTTTTCGGTTTTCGTTTTAGAATGAGAGCTATCGAGAAACTTGGAGCAGGTGGGAGCAGCAGGCTAGTTCCCAGAGCAACCAACTCCCACCGTGGAGCTGGCTTGTCCTGCAGCAGGCTTATTCACTGGGGTCCTGCAGGGAGGTGTGAATGTGTGCAGTTGCACCCAGCCTCTCCCTAGAGTTCCTCGGGGTGACGGCAGCTCATGCTTGCCCCCACCATAGGTCTTCCCTCCAATCTGCTGAGGGTCTGGGCTTTCAAGAAAACCCCCATAGACAGTGTTGAAGTCCACACACACAAAAAAAATGACACCCAAGAAGACAGATGGGTCCTGTGTGGTGGCTCCTGCCTGCCATCCCAGCATGAGGGAGGCAGGGGGATTGCCATGGGTGAGACACCAGGCTGGGCTGGGTTGTGTAGTGAGTTCGGTAGAGCCTGGAAAACAAGAGTCCTGTGACCTTGTCCCAACAAACTGAAGAGAAGCGGGGAGTGGGGAAGACAGAAAAGGGGGACATCGTTTTCTTTTTGGTGCATGGATTAGGTTCAGGTACAGCAGAGGGTGAGGACTCTGAAGAGCAGGAGAGAGAGAGGGTTTCCATAAAGTCATCGGACCATCTGAACCGCCCACTTGAGCCGAGTTGGTTAGACAACAAATTCTGACTCCTCCATAGTCCCTCTCTGATGTGTAGAGTTGGAGAAAGGGTCTGGGAGTTCTCCACATACTAGTCTTGCAAAAAGGAACGAGAGGGCATGAGCTTAGGGTTAGAACTTTCAAAACGGCTGCAGCGATTGGAGTTGCCCTAGGCACCCGATCAGAACAGATCCTCAAGCTACATCCTCTCTGCCCATCAGGGTCTGAAGCCAGACTCCAGTCTTGCCTCGCCATAGTGCTTCCGGGTCATCCTTTTGGGTGCTGGGCTTGGCTATAAACCAGATGGGCTGTTCTAGCCTTCCTCCTCCAACAGAAGTGGTGTTTCCAATCTTGCCGCTCTCCTCAAAACAAGTGTGTGCTTTTGAAGACAGTGGCTCACATGGCCCTGGTGCTTGTGAGCAGCCATGGAAAAGGAAGACTGGGCTGTAGACCTTCACATGTGTTTGTACCTGTTACTGACATGAGCAGTGTCTGACATGAAAACATTTGGAATCATAGTGTGTTCTTTGAGGTAGTGTCGGGAGGCACATCTCGTTGCCTTGGTAGCAGGACCCTGGGAGGCAGGGTGAAGGGGACAGAAAGATTATTACCCACATCCTTAGTGATGTTAGAAAGCACCTGAGTCTGATGCAGTGCACTGCTCCCCCCAAAGGTAATTTATGGAGGCAGCCTGGAGCCTGCCCCAGTGGGAGTACACCTCTAGGTCTGTAGCCGAAATGTGTATGTTTAGTTTTTTTAACTTTGTGTGTAGGTGTTTTGTCTGCATGTATGTCTGTGAACCACGTGGTTGCCGTAGAAGCCAGAAGAGGACATTGGATCCTCTCGAACATGGGTTACAGATGGGTGGGTTCTGGGAATCAAACCCTGGTCCTCCAGAAGAGGAGCCAGTTCTCTTAACATTTAAGCCCCAAATTGTACATTTCTACTGGACATGAGCTAATCCTCACACGTACTTAAGTTTGAGGATAACTGTCACAATTACTAGACTGTGTTATTTGTGCCAAGCATGGTGGTGAATGCCTTTAATCCCAACACTCAGGAGGCAGAGACATTTGAAGCCAGCCTGATCTACATAGTGAGTTCCAGGACAGCCAGAGCTACATTGTAAAAACCTGTCTCAAAAATAAACTGGTACTTGGGATAGCAGCAGATAGATACCCCATGGCTGACATGCTGGCATGTTGCTCCCTGCACGCACACACACACACACACACACACACACACACACACACACACACACACACACAGACAGCACTTCCACAACCAGGATTTCAAGCCAGGGACAGGGGCCACTGGATAAATTAGTTGGGCATGGACAGAGCATGGAGACAGTCTTGGTGGGTGTGGTAGTTTGAAAGTAAGTGGCCCCCATAATTTCATAGGGAGTGACATTATTAGGAGGTGCGGCTTTGTTGAAGTGGGTATGGCCTTGTTAGAAGTGTGTCACTTGGCGGGGAGGGGCTTTGAGGTTTCCTGTGCTCAGGATACCGCCCAGTGTCTCAGTCAACTTCCTGTTGCCTGCAAGATGTAGGACTACTCCAGCACCACATCTGCCTGCATGCTGCCATGTTCCCCATCATTATGAAAATGGATTAAACCTCTGAAACTGTAAGCAAGCCACCCCAATTAAACATTTTCCTTTAAGACTTGCCGTGGTCATGGCATCTCTTCACAACAATAGAAACCCTAAGGCAGTGGGGCAGC